>NC_141827.1:1162500-1195000 GCF_982586985.1 Callionymus lyra | reverse complement strand
ACACACTGTAACACACACACACACACACACACACACACACAGTAACACACACACACACACACTAACCCACTGTAACACACACACACACACACTGTAACTCACACACACACACACTGTAACACACACACACACACACACACACACACACACACACACACTAACACACTAACCCACTGTAACACACACACACACACACACACACACACACACACACTAACACACTAACCCACTGTAACACACACACACACACACACACACACACACACACACACACACACACACACACACACACACACACACACACACACACACACACTAACACACTGTAACACACACACACACACACACACTAACACACTAACCCACTGTAACACACACACACACACACACACACACACACACACACACACACACACTAACACACTAACCCACTGTAACACACACACACACACACACACACACACACACACACACACACACACACACACACACACACACACACACACACACACACACACACTCCTGCTCTCCTCGCGTCATAGAAACGTCGAGCCTTGATGTCGAGCTTCTGAAGTCTTCGTTCGGATCTCGGCTCGTCGGCCAAATATTGACTTTCTGATTATTAAGCAATTCCCGGCAAACTTTAAATGACTATCTGAACAATTATTTTAGAGACATTAGCAGGACCCGGCAGAGCCCGAGGTCCTGGAGCTGATTATGCAAAGAGATAATTGCTATGAAGATTTCAAGAGAATGAAATTGCCTGGACAAACCTACTGGTTAACTACTGCTCCAGAGACCAGCAGAGAATACATTCGCTGACGACGTCTCCCTGGAGTCCAGGTGTCGCTTCTCTATTATCGCCGCTAATTCCACGTCCGTCCTCAATTATCCCTCACCAACCATTCATTAATAATTTTCTGACGGATAAATAGTCCAGAGCGAGACGACTATTGACCTGAAGATCTTTATGTTCTTCTCTCCATCCGTGTTGTTCTGATTTACTGAGGAAAAGCATCGTTTGTGTTCTGAGAAAAGAGATTAATTCTTCCTCTCGCTCCAGAAATGGTTCTTTTTTTCCTCGGGTTAAACGTGCAAGTGGCTGAGAAATGACTCGTCCTGTAAGTACTTGTGAGCGAAGGCTGACTCGTATAATTTCCCCATAAGCGAGAAGCGTTTAAGTGTAGAAACGGAGGATTATATGGCGCGGAATGGCTTCTTTAATGGAGAGACCACTCCCTGGAAACAAAAGGCTTCGACCAATGAAGCGGACGCGGCGCGTCGGCCATTTTTCCGTGGCCTCCATTAGGGTCGAGGCAGCGAAGCGCCGTCAGACGCTGACAACGAGGCCAAGACGAACGAGCCCTCGTCCTCGGGCGGCAACCGCAGGAAAAAATAATAGTTATTAAATTAATCGCAGTCATAATCTCGTAAAATATGTGTCACAATATTATATGTGGTTCGATTAACACATAACATGAGTGTCAAGCCGGCGATAAAAGCCGGATCAATAAAACAATAACCGTGTTGTTAAAAGCAGTCGTTGAGAGGAGTCGCGGCTGCGAGCCACAGGGTTAGAGACCCTTTTAATAGCATCTCTGCGGCGCGTCACCTAAATCTCCTCCATGTTTGTGTATACAATTAAAATAGGAGCGTAAATCGCGGGCGAGGACGGACGAGGGGCAGCGGCGTCGACCTCGTACGTCAGCTTCTGTCAGGCGACCCCCGGGAACTGATGTCTAACAATCTGTTGATCGCCGCCCGGAGCCGAGGCGACGGCGAGCGGAGACATTATTTTAACATATTGTTACGTTTAAATCGATACGTTTTAAACGGCCGCTAACGACCGCCATTAATTCAACTTTCAGAATCTTTTATTTCCAAAAGTTAGCACTTGATTTAATGAATGGTTTATTATTTGGTTTTGTCGGCCGCGACCATCACGCCCCGGACGACGCGCTTTTATCCGCAGGAGAAATGAGGCGAGGCTTAGCTTTATTTGCTGAGCTTCGCCGCGATAACGCGTCACTTGAAGGGCAGATTTGTTTAAAGCCTCAGCGACTGCGACTGTTCCAGACTGAGATCATTCTTCACACCAGAGCCTGAAGATATTGTTATCGTGTGTTTATGTGGAGCCGAGCTGTCACTTTCAAATCACATCGTCTGTGGAAGGAATTATTCCGAGTGGAAATTAACGGCAATTAAAACTTGGAAAGCTCCAGTGTTTGGCAACAATTACGACGAGGACTCTTGCTGGAGGTGAGGTTTCCACGCGAGGAAGAAGAGAAATTCATTTTTCTCTCGTTCTTCTACGAACAATGACCTCGTTTTTTACGATGCAACGACATCTTCAGGTCTTTACTTTACTACTAGAAGTTAGTATCATCAGGATAGTGTACGTACTAACTAGTAACTAATCCTCCACAGATAGTATGTCTCAAACATACTTCTCTTAGTATACTAGAAGTTAGTATCATCAGGATAGTGTACATACTAACTAGTAACTAATCCTCCACAGATAGTATGTCTCAAACATACTTCTCTTAGTATACTAGAAGTTAGTATCATCAGGATAGTGTACGTACTAACTAGTAACTAATCCTCCACAGATAGTATGTCTCAAACATACTTCTCTTAGTATACTAGAAGTTAGTATCATCAGGATAGAGTACGTACTAACTAGTAACTAATCCTCCACAGATAGTATGTCTCAAACATACTTCTCTTAGTATACTAGAAGTTAGTATCATCAGGATAGAGTACGTACTAACTAGTAACTAATCCTCCACAAATAGTATGTCTCAAACATACTTCTCTTAGTATACTAGAAGTTAGTATCATCAGGATAGTGTACGTACTAACTAGTAACTAATCCTCCACAGATAGTATGTCTCAAACATACTTCTCTTAGTATACTAGAAGTTAGTATCATCAGGATAGTGTACGTACTAACTAGTAACTAATCCTCCACAGATAGTATGTCTCAAACATACTTCTCTTAGTATACTAGAAGTTAGTATCATCAGGATAGTGTACATACTAACTAGTAACTAATCCTCCACAGATAGTATGTCTCAAACATACTTCTCTTAGTATACTAGAAGTTAGTATCATCAGGATAGTGTACGTACTAACTAGTAACTAATCCTCCACAGATAGTATGTCTCAAACATACTTCTCTTAGTATACTAGAAGTTAGTATCATCAGGATAGAGTACGTACTAACTAGTAACTAATCCTCCACAAATAGTATGTCTCAAACATACTTCTCTTAGTATACTAGAAGTTAGTATCATCAGGATAGTGTACGTACTAACTAGTAACTAATCCTCCACAGATAGTATGTCTCAAACATACTTCTCTTAGTATACTAGAAGTTAGTATCATCAGGATAGTGTACGTACTAACTAGTAACTAATCCTCCACAGATAGTATGTCTCAAACATACTTCTCTTAGTATACTAGAAGTTAGTATCATCAGGATAGTGTACATACTAACTAGTAACTAATCCTCCACAGATAGTATGTCTCAAACATACTTCTCTTAGTATACTAGAAGTTAGTATCATCAGGATAGTGTACGTACTAACTAGTAACTAATCCTCCACAGATAGTATGTCTCAAACATACTTCTCTTAGTATACTAGAAGTTAGTATCATCAGGATAGAGTACGTACTAACTAGTAACTAATCCTCCACAAATAGTATGTCTCAAACATACTTCTCTTAGTATACTAGAAGTTAGTATCATCAGGATAGTGTACGTACTAACTAGTAACTAATCCTCCACAGATAGTATGTCTCAAACATACTTCTCTTAGTATACTAGAAGTTAGTATCATCAGGATAGTGTACGTACTAACTTGTAACTAATCCTCCACAGATAGTATGTCTCAAACATACTTCTCTTAGTATACTAGAAGTTAGTATCATCAGGATAGTGTACGTACTAACTAGTAACTAATCCTCCACAGATAGTATGTCTCAAACATACTTCTCTTAGTATACTAGAAGTTAGTATCATCAGGATAGTGTACGTACTAACTAGTAACTAATCCTCCACAGATAGTATGTCTCAAACATACTTCTCTTAGTATACTAGAAGTTAGTATCATCAGGATAGTGTACGTACTAACTAGTAACTAATCCTCCACAGATAGTATGTCTCAAACATACTTCTCTTAGTATACTAGAAGTTAGTATCATCAGGATAGTGTACATACTAACTAGTAACTAATCCTCCACAGATAGTATGTCTCAAACATACTTCTCTTAGTATACTAGAAGTTAGTATCATCAGGATAGTGTACGTACTAACTAGTAACTAATCCTCCACAGATAGTATGTCTCAAACATACTTCTCTTAGTATACTAGAAGTTAGTATCATCAGGATAGAGTACGTACTAACTAGTAACTAATCCTCCACAGATAGTATGTCTCAAACATACTTCTCTTAGTATACTAGAAGTTAGTATCATCAGGATAGTGTACATACTAACTAGTAACTAATCCTCCACAGATAGTATGTCTCAAACATACTTCTCTTAGTATACTAGAAGTTAGTATCATCAGGATAGTGTACGTACTAACTTGTAACTAATCCTCCACAGATAGTATGTCTCAAACATACTTCTCTTAGTATACTAGAAGTTAGTATCATCAGGATAGTGTACGTACTAACTAGTAACTAATCCTCCACAGATAGTATGTCTCAAACATACTTCTCTTAGTATACTAGAAGTTAGTATCATCAGGATAGTGTACGTACTAACTAGTAACTAATCCTCCACAGATAGTATGTCTCAAACATACTTCTCTTAGTATACTAGAAGTTAGTATCATCAGGATAGTGTACGTACTAACTAGTAACTAATCCTCCACAGATAGTATGTCTCAAACATACTTCTCTTAGTATACTAGAAGTTAGTATCATCAGGATAGTGTACATACTAACTAGTAACTAATCCTCCACAGATAGTATGTCTCAAACATACTTCTCTTAGTATACTAGAAGTTAGTATCATCAGGATAGTGTACGTACTAACTAGTAACTAATCCTCCACAGATAGTATGTCTCAAACATACTTCTCTTAGTATACTAGAAGTTAGTATCATCAGGATAGAGTACGTACTAACTAGTAACTAATCCTCCACAGATAGTATGTCTCAAACATACTTCTCTTAGTATACTAGAAGTTAGTATCATCAGGATAGTGTACGTACTAACTAGTAACTAATCCTCCACAGATAGTATGTCTCAAATCACATACTTCTCTTAGTATACTAGAAGTTAGTATCATCAGGATAGTGTACGTACTAACTAGTAACTAATCCTCCACAGATAGTATGTCTCAAACATACTTCTCTTAGTATACTAGAAGTTAGTATCATCAGGATAGTGTACGTACTAACTAGTAACTAATCCTCCACAGATAGTATGTCTCAAACATACTTCTCTTAGTGTACTAGAAGTTAGTATCATCAGGATAGTGTACGTACTAACTAGTAACTAATCCTCCACAGATAGTATGTCTCAAACATACTTCTCTTAGTATACTAGAAGTTAGTATCATCAGGATAGTGTACATACTAACTAGTAACTAATCCTCCACAGATAGTATGTCTCAAACATACTTCTCTTAGTATACTAGAAGTTAGTATCATCAGGATAGTGTACGTACTAACTAGTAACTAATCCTCCACAGATAGTATGTCTCAAACATACTTCTCTTAGTATACTAGAAGTTAGTATCATCAGGATAGTGTACGTACTAACTAGTAACTAATCCTCCACAGATAGTATGTCTCAAACATACTTCTCTTAGTATACTAGAAGTTAGTATCATCAGGATAGTGTACGTACTAACTAGTAACTAATCCTCCACAGATAGTATGTCTCAAACATACTTCTCTTAGTATACTAGAAGTTAGTATCATCAAGATAGTGTACGTACTAACTAGTAACTAATCCTCCACAGATAGTTTGTCTCAAATCAAACTCTGCTGCTACAAACTAACAGGAAATGACACGACAGCTTCTTCTTCTACTACTATTTAACAATGTTTCAACCAGCTGTAGGAACACTAGCGACACCTGCTGGTAGCACGTTTTGCAGAGTTTGAGAATCTAAATATTCGCGAGATAATTAAGATGGTATCAGCAGCGAAGACGTGTCATCCTTCTACTGCTGCTGAAAATACACCTGTAAGTATATACAGTAGTACGTAACTTCCGTTTACAACGTCACTAAGATGGAGTCGTTTAGTGTAGAAAGTGTCCATCGATTCATACTCAGTTTTGTGGGCGTTTTAGTAACAATCTAGTGTGTATGGAGCACTAACTTTACATACTAAGAATTGAGACTCACTTACACACTAAAAATACTAACTTTGAGTACACAAGTATGCGATATGAGACACAGCACAGTTCTCAGCTCGATTCAAACTGTTTGACCAAATATTATGACGTGAACAGTTGAGTTTTCAAAACTGCAGTTCGTCAAGTGTCCACTAGAGGCTGGCGATAGTCATATTTTAGTTTTGTTCAGAAACAAACTCAAGATTTAAGAGATTTTCATCCATATTTGATACATTCAATGACACATGGACGACATGAATAGGAGTGACAAGTAAAAAATACAGACATATATTTTGTTGGATTAAAATGATTATACACTATACATATACGCCATACTTAAATTAATGCTAAAAGATCATCAAAATATAAAGTATAACTTACTGGCTTGATCTAAGAGCTTAAACGTTTGAATACACAATCACAATCAACATTTCACTCCAGACTGATTCACTGGTTCGAGGCAAGCTTGGATCAGAATTAAAGATACGACACCAGTTATTTAAAACATCTGTTGATCTGCAAACACACCTTAAATCGTAGATCAAAGAAAGAAGCAAGACACACCCGGGAAAGGGGGGATAAAAGACGGAAGAGAAGAAAACCCCGAGAACATTTGAATTAGATTACAAGAAAACAAATCAGGATGTCTCTCTATGGGGGACACAGGGATCTTGAAAGAACCATTTGGCCGGAAAGGGCCGAACTCCAGGATGGGAAATTTGCCTTAAATATAGCGGTGTTTCTATAGATCGGGACCTTTGCTGCCCGAGGCTATTGATCTGTAAAGTCGCCGGGAGAAGAGTGCGAACGATCGATCGTAAAGCTTGTATTTTGTTTGACTTGAAGCGAATAAACGACCCGTGACTCTCTCTGGATTGTTCATCTTTCTCCACCGAGCGGATTATAAGACCCGGGACGGAAAAGACTCCGTGTTTTGATGGTTTTCATTTAGAACGATCATCTTTTACTCACCTGTTGTGATCCTAATATCTCTCCACACGAGCATCACACCTGGTGAGCTCACTGGCCCCTCCCTCACCTGTCACTGATTGTTTCCACCTGTTCTCCGTCACCTTTGTTTCCCTGTCGTTTACCAGAGCGTTCGTCGCGTTCGTTCACTTTGTCGACACGTACGACTGTTGTTTTTAGAATTGTTTAGTTTAGAAACCTCAGCTCTTGTTCTTTCTTTTTGTCTAGATTAGTTTGTTCTTCGAGTGTGTTTCTTTTTTTCTCTTTTCCTCCGTCAGAGTGATTTCCTGTTTGTGTTTTTCTAACCGTTTTCTAACGGTTTTGAGTCTGACGTTCATCTTTCACTTGAACGTTACATCGAGTCCGAGAGTTTCAGGAAAACAAATTATTTGAAAGACAAATAAAATGTATTGATTTATTTACTAATTGACATGTTCATTTAATTCACATTTTAGTGCAAACTAATAATTATTTTCGACACACTTTCATAAACATCCAACAAAATCATTCAGTGTTTGCTCTCTGTCTGACCTTTGACCTCAACCATTTCACACTCTCATCACAAACGTGTGGAAAACGTCACTTACTTTGACAATGAACTCAAATGTGTCTGTAAATGTGACTCGTTCTTCTCAACATGAGTCAAACGATGAGAACGTTTCTTTTTACTCTGATAAACCAGGAAGACCCAGAAGGTTCTGAAGGTTCTGAAGGAGAGCAAAGATCACTGTCAAGCTCTCGCTGCATCTACAAACACGAGAGACAGAAACGGTTCTTCCTTAATAAGAAATGCTGGTTTTCCATTACTGAGCCCAGATAACGTGTCTTTTGTGATGATGCTGCAGGAGACGGTGTGTGTGTGTCTATGTGTATGTGTGTGTGTGTGTGTGTGTGTGTCCTCGTCGTGTTGTTGTAACAGAGAAGATTATCAGCTCATGTTGACACTTGTTAAAGGCTAAGTATGGTCGAGAGTCACAATTAGCAACAGACACAACAAGCTGTTGGTCCGTGATTAATGTGCAGCGTTGTTGCTATTGTTGCCAATGATGGAAGATTCCAGGAAACACACACACACACGCACACACACTCACACACACACACGCACGCACATACACACACTCACACACACACTCACACACACACACACTCACACACACACTCACACACACACTCACACACACGCACGCACGCACATACACACACACACTCACACACACATACTCACACACACGCAGGCACGCACGCACACACACACGCACACACGCACATACACACACTCACACACACACACACACACACTCACACACACACTCACACACACACTCACACACACGCACGCACGCACATACACACACACACTCACACACACATACTCACATACTCACACACACGCACGCACGCACACACACGCACGCACGCACGCACATACACACACTCACACACACGCACGCACATACACACACTCACTCACACACACGCAGGCACGCACGCACGCACATACACACACTCACACACACGCACGCACATACACACACTCACACTCACGCACGCACGCACGCACGCACATACACACACACACTCACACACACATACTCGCAGGCACGCACGCACATACACACACTCACACGCACGCACGCACATACACATCCACATATCCACATAAAGTGGGGTCCACATAATGTAGGGTCCACATAAAATAGGGTCCACATAATTTGGGGTCCACATAAATTAGGGTCCACATATATAAGGGTCCACATATATAAGGGTCCACATATATAAGGGTCCACATAAATTAGGGTCCACATATATAAGGGTCCACATATATAAGGGTCCACATATATAAGGGTCCACATATATAAGGGTCCACATATATAAGGGTCCACATATATAAGGGTCCACATATATAAGGGTCCACATAAATTAGGGTCCACATATATAAGGGTCCACATATATAAGGGTCCACATATATAAGGGTCCACATATATAAGGGTCCACATATATAAGGGTCCACATAAATTAGGGTCCACATATATAAGGGTCCACATATATAAGGGTCCACATATATAAGGGTCCACATAAAGTGGGGTCCACATAAATTAGGGTCCACATATATAAGGGTCCACATATATAAGGGTCCACATATATAAGGGTCCACATATATAAGGGTCCACATATATAAGGGTCCACATATATAAGGGTCCACATATGTAAGGGTCCACATATATAAGGGTCCACATATATAAGGGTCCACATAAAGTGGGGTCCACATAAATTAGGGTCCACATATATAAGGGTCCACATATATAAGGGTCCACATATATAAGGGTCCACATATATAAGGGTCCACATATATAAGGGTCCACATATATAAGGGTCCACATAAAGTGGGGTCTACATAAAGTGGGGTCCACATGAAGGAGGGGAAGTTCGTTGACTGCAGTGAACATATGAAACTGTTGATCAACGTTGACTTACATAGTTTTGTTGCAGCAGCTCAGTGTTTTCACTCAGGATTCATTTGTCGACTGAGATAAGCTTGAAGCAGAATAGTTTAATATTATGGGATGTTAAAGCAGAACATATTCGTTTCTCACATTCTGACACGTGACTCGTGACAACATTGACTGACATGTCACGACCATCTCGCTTTAAGTGGATCATAAATACGATAAACATGATTAAAGTATTCACATTATAATCACACAAACAATAGTGTTTTTTAAAAACTGTTTTTAGACTCAATTTAGTTATTTTGAGGGAATTTTATATGTTGCATTATTTTGTATTTTCCAGATCATTTGCTTCGACCTGTCGTTCATGAGTTGAACAGAAGCTTCACAGATTTTTACTTCATCCTTCAACTCCACGGAAACGAAAGGATAAAAAGAAAACGTTATGCGTTCCAAGAGGTAAATATAAAATAAACATCATTCCAAATGAAAACTAACATGAACAATATTAAATAACATCTAATGATGAGGTTTATGTTCACGCTTTGATTCTTGGCAGCTCTCGCGGCCACACAGTCCTTCTGGTCATTTGTCCAAACGATAATCTCTGATTTCCTCCCAGAGCGAAGCCAGGAAACTTGTTCAAACTTGTGGCTGCGGAGCATCAATCTTGTCATGGAGGCTCGGCTGGACCACAGGCTTCATTATCAACATGTTGGCTGGAAGCTCTGCACAGCTGGAGCCTCACGACATCAACACGACATCAACTCTCGCTCGGAAATCAACGACTTTCCAACACGATCAGCCTGTGGTTCGAAGTAACGTCTCGGGATCTTCGGAGGAATTTATCGTCGCGAAAACATTTCCATCCAAACCTGTGATTATTTTCCTGCACAAGAAGTTCGAGCTAATCCGTCCGAGGAAGTCGAAAAAACACCCTGAAGCTGCAGAAACTTCGCTGGTCAATAATGGAATGAAGTCCTTTTGGTCCAATTACCCTCATTATCTGAGGAGACCTCGTTACAGGCTGGAAGGAAAGACTCGTTAAAGAGATTTGCTACAGGGACATTAAACCATGCTCTCGGCTGAGATACTCTGTGCCAGTGACATCATGGGAGGAACCTCAGACCTTCAACCCAGAGTGACCATGTTTTCTCAGACCTTCAACCCAGAGTGACCATGTTTTCTCAGACCTTCAACCCAGAGTGACCATGTTTTCTCAGACCTTCAACCCAGAGTGACCATGTTTTCTCAGACCTTCAACCCAGAGTGACCATGTTTTCTTAGACCTTCAACCCAAAGTGACCATGTTTTCTCAGACCTTCAACCCAGAGTGACCATGTTTTCTCAGACCTTCAACCCAGAGTGACCATGTTTTCTCAGACCTTCAACCCAGAGTGACCATGTTTTCTCAGACCTTCAACCCAGAGTGACCATGTTTTCTTAGACCTTCAACCCAAAGTGACCATGTTTTCTCAGACCTTCAACCCAGAGTGACCATGTTTTCTCAGACCTTCAACCCAGAGTGACCATGTTTTCTCAGACCTTCAACCCAGAGTGACCATGTTTTCTCAGACCTTCAACCCAGAGTGACCATGTTTTCTCGGACCTTCAACCCAGAGTGACCATGTTTTCTCGGACCTTCAACCCAGAGTGACCATTTTTTCTTAGACCTTCAACCCAGAGTGACCAATGTTTTCTTAGACCTTCAACCCAGAGTGACCATGTTTTCTCAGACCTTCAACCCAGAGTGACCATGTTTTCTCAGACCTTCAACCCAGAGTGACCATGTTTTCTCAGACCTTCAACCCAGAGTGACCATGTTTTCTCAGACCTTCAACCCAGAGTGACCATGTTTTCTCAGACCTTCAACCCAGAGTGACCATGTTTTCTCAGACCTTCAACCCAGAGTGACCATGTTTTCTCAGACCTTCAACCCAGAGTGACCATGTTTTGTCAGACCTTCAACCCAGAGTGACCATGTTTTCTCGGACCTTCAACCCTGAGTGACCATGTTTTGTCAGACCTTCAACCCAGAGTGACCATGTTTTCTCGGACCTTCAACCCAGAGTGACCATGTTTTCTCAGACCTTCCCTGTGTTGTCACGTCTTCTCACCTGAACCAAATGTTCATTCTATTCATTTAATGCCAATACAACCTTAATGTTTCTAACTTTAAAATCCAGCCCAAGATCAGAAAACCATGGAGAAATCTTCCGTGCGTTTCTATGACTGGACCTTCTTTAGGTAAAACGTTTATTGCTTATCATCCTCATTCTGATGCAATAATACCTGATTCTCATCTTTCAAACTGATAAGAAACTATACGATTCAATTCAGGACATTAAGATTATTTCAATGAAAGGAGTCTTTAAAAACATTTACAAATAAAGGGATAAACATATTTTCTTAACGTTGAAATTAAATATATAAACTGACTTTAAATGGAACAATGTCAAGTTTATATGGGATCAAAGGTAAACTTAAGAATATATACAGTATATATATATACATATATAAATATATTTTTTAATATTGTGAATAATGGTGAATAATAATGAGTGAAGAGACTGTATCGACGCAGTATCTGTGACTCGTCTGTTACTCAACTACAGTTTGAAGCCAATCGGATGTTGTGGCCACTTTGGAAATGTGTTCTCATGGTTTACTCCAGTGAAGAGGATTCTGGGTAATGTTTGAGGTCGACATGTTGTTTCAAACCAGCCTCTTGTTGTCGTTGCTCCAGGCCTGGCATGTGTTCTAATCACACGTGTGATTTCATTTGACATATTTCTCAGCAGGAATTCATCTCCAGTATATCATGAAAATCAACCACTAAAGATCTACGTCGTATAATTTCCTAGTTGTTGGTGCGATTTATCTCCTCGATGACGTTCTTCTTTAGCTAACCTCTGCCTGTGAAGCTCCTGAACATGAAGTACGTGAGTGGGCTTCAACCAACACGACTCCAGGGACGAGCGAACACGGTGGTCCTGGAGAGCAAACACTCTCATCTCACTCTCCACTTTTTCAATTCACTCTGTTGTTGTAAACACACACATTTATGAGCCAAAGTACAGTGTAAACACTCACCGCTGAGTGTTAAATGGGTGTTTGGCACAAGTGGCGCATTCCTGCGGTGGAAAGGCTCTCGTCAGGTACGAACCCTGAACCATTAACCGGCGAGTCCTCGCAGCTACACAACCTCTCGCGGCTACACAACCTCTCGCGGCTACACAACCTCTCGCGGCTACAAAACCTCTCGCGGCTACACAACCTCTCGCGGCTACACAACCTCTCGCGGCTACACAACCTCTCGCGGCTACACAACCTCTCGCGGCTATACAACCTCTCGCGGCTACACAACCTCTCGCGGCTATACAACCTCTCGCGGCTACACAACCTCTCGCGGCTACACAACCTCTCGCGGCTATACAACCTCTCGCGGCTACACAACCTCTCGCGGCTATACAACCTCTCGCGGCTATACAACCTCTCGCGGCTACACAACCTCTCGCGGCTACACAACCTCTCGCGGCTACACAACCTCTCGCGGCTACACAACCTCTCGCGGCTACACAACCTCTCGCGGCTACGCAACCTCTCGTGGCTACGCAACCTCTCGCGGCTACAGAACCTCTCGCGGCTACACAACCTCTCGCGGCTACACAACCTCTCGCGGCTACACAACCTCTCGCGGCTACACAACCTCTCGCGGCTACAGAACCTCTCGCGGCTACACAACCTCTCGCGGCAACACAACCTCTCGCGGCTACACAACCTCTCGCGGCTACACAACCTCTCGCGGCTACACAACCTCTCGCGGCTACAGAACCTCTCGCGGCTACACAACCTCTCGCGGCAACACAACCTCTCGCGGCTACACAACCTCTCGCGGCTACACAACCTCTCGCGGCTACAGAACCTCTCGCGGCTACACAACCTCTCGCGGCTACACAACCTCTCGCGGCTACACAACCTCTCGCGGCTACACAACCTCTCGCGGCTACACAACCTCTCACAGCTACACAACCTCTCGCGGCTACAGAACCTCTCGCGGCTACACAACCTCTCGCAGCTACACAACCTCTCGCGGCTACACAACCTCTCGCGGCTACACAACCTCTCGCGGCTACAGAACCTCTCGCGGCTACACAACCTCTCGCGGCTACACAACCTCTCGCGGCTACACAACCTCTCGCGGCTACACAACCTCTCGCGGCTACACAACCTCTCGCGGCTACACAACCTCTCGCGGCTACACAACCTCTCGCGGCTACAGAACCTCTCGCGGCTACACAACCTCTTGCGGCTACACAACCTCTCGCAGCTACACAACCTCTCGCGGCTACACAACCTCTCGCGGCTACACAACCTCTCGCGGCTACACAACCTCTCGCAGCTACACAACCTCTCGCGGCTACACAACCTCTCGCGGCTACACAACCTCTCGCAGCTACACAACCTCTCGCGGCTACACAACCTCTCGCGGCTACACAACCTCTCGCGGCTACACAACCTCTCGCGGCTACACAACCTCTCGCGGCTACACAACCTCTCGCGGCTACACAACCTCTCGCGGCTACACAACCTCTCGCGGCTACACAACCTCTCGCAGCTACACAACCTCTCGCGGCTACACAACCTCTCGCGGCTACACAACCTCTCGCGGCTACACAACCTCTCGCGGCTACACAACCTCTCGCGGCTACACAACCTCTCGCGGCTACACAACCTCTCGCGGCTACACAACCTCTCGCGGCAACACAACCTCTCGCGGCTACACAACCTCTCGCGGCTACACAACCTCTCGCGGCTACACAACCTCTCGCGGCTACACAACCTCTCGCGGCAACACAACCTCTCGCGGCTACACAACCTCTCGCGGCTACACAACCTCTCGCGGCTACACAACCTCTCGCGGCTACACAACCTCTCGCGGCTACACCACCTCTCGCGGCTACACAACCTCTCGTGGCTATACAACCTCTCGCGGCTACACAACCTCTCGCGGCTACACAACCTCTCGCGGCTACACAACCTCTCGCGGCTACACAACCTCTCGCGGCTATACAACCTCTCGCGGCTACACAACCTCTCGCGGCTACACAACCTCTCGCGGCTACACAACCTCTCGCGGCTACACAACCTCTCGCGGCTACACAACCTCTCGCGGCTACACAACCTCTTCATCTTTAATCAGCAGCTTCTCAACGACTCGCCGGGTCACGAGTCGATCACTGGCGTCTGAAGAAAAAGCCGCTCGTGTTCACGGACGTCAGGACGAGTGTTTGTGTGAAAACCTGTCCACGGATCCTGACTCACCCGGATCGGGCTTTATTTGACTCACGTCTCCGGAGATATTTTTAAACACTGTTTGTAGAAGTTTGAGATCAGAGTAAATATTAGTCCCAAAGTTTCCAGGCAACTGTGAAAACAGTGTGTTGTGTTGACGATGGTTCAAGCATTAGTGTGACGTGTCGACGACGAGCTTCCACTTCAAACACATGCAACTCCTGACAAACTTCAGCGAAGCAGGGAGTGAAGGACATGTTTGTGAAGGTTTGGTGTTGAATGTTTATCGCCTCGAACACACTTTGTTTTTCTCGTCCAAACACAAGACTTTCTCCTCAACAGTAGCTCCGAGGATGTTGAGCTTCGTTGGCTGCGTCAGGATCGAGAGCGAAGAGTGTGAACGACGGCCAGTTACGCTTCGACGCGCTTCGAGAAGCTCGTCTTCGGAGTCCAGACGTCGCTCGTGTCGACGATTCTTGGATCAGTCGAGTCGGTTTCATGATCTTCTCCACAGCTGCTCTACTCCACGGCTCAAGCGGCGGAAACACCGAAGGAGTTGCTCATGGGTTCAAGAAAACGTTCAATTCTATTTGATGTTTCCTTTCTGGCTGCAGCGTTTTACTGAAGAATCAAACGATTGATTCTTCATGAAACTGGATCCAGTCTGACAGAGAAACGCTGAATGAAAACGATGTAAACATTCGGTAAGTTTGCTCAAAAGATCTCAGTCCTCATGGCTCCACAGAAGCACCTCCTGGACGTCGAACACATTATTCCCTGATCTGTGCTCGACCGACCGGGTCAGCGGTGAGAGAGAGACGGTCGTGCAGAACCAGTCAAAAGTACTGGTTCTGACAATACTAAAGATGTTCCATACAATTAAATAGAACTTTGAAATTTAAAGTAAACGATCTATTAAAATAATATCAAAATATGCAACAAAATGAATGAATAACACAAACTTAAAAAAATAAGGCTTAAAATCTTAAATTAAAGTCAAACATATGTAAAATAAAAAAATAAAAATCAGGAACAAACTAATTGTGAATATTTAAACATTATATTTTATAATTAATCATTTATTATTTACTGTTGCTGTGGCCTCAGGGCAAACGTGAACCCTTGTGTTGTCTCTGGGTCAAAGGTCAATGACCTCCCTGGCTTCCATAGATACATATGAAGTGGTGGAGGTTGTTCACCCCGAGACAACACAAGGGGGGGCCTTCGGGTCACTTTGACCCGGAGACAACACAAGGTTTCTATTTTTAAAGCTCTGGCGAACATTGTTGTCATCGTCATCAGTTTTAATGTATTCTATGAATATGTTATTAGTGACTCTTTGTTTACAAGAGAATGTTTCATGTTCTGCAAAAGAAAAAGGATTTTGAAAATGTTTTTACATATTTTAATTGACTTGAACAATATTTTATCTCAAGACAATGTGTTGTTATATTTATACAATATCCACTGCTTTTTAAATCAACTACGGTCGTTTTTTTGAAATAGATACACATTAAAAAAAGGCTTCAATGCTTTAAACTAATAACACAAACACAAGCTGATTGACTCGCGGACCATCAAGACTCTCGCTCTGACGTCATCGTCTGCTTTTCAAACCGTGTCTTAAAAAACTCTTTTCTAACAACTGAACCGTCAGAGACACGTGGAGCGAGACCAAGGTTGCGAACTCTCGCTTCTGTCTTTCCGGACGTCTTAACTTTGCAAAGAAGCAAGTTTTGTCCCGGTGTTGAGCTGCTCGGGCCAAGGTTCTTCTCTAACCTCTTTAGGAAACTGGACCGCAGGGTGAATTCATAAAAGAACAGTCTGTCGGACAATTTGTCTTTGACAGGAGGGAGCGTTTGCGAGCCACGAGAGGATGGTCGGCGCTGAGTGGCACGAGCCTGCCTGGGGCGGTACCTGCAGGAGATCCCGGCCCATGATTCGTGTCCTGGACCGGGAGGGGAGGGAGCGACAGGCCCGCCATCTGGACCCTCGGACGGGGAATTGGGCGCCGAGGCTCGGGTGGCGGGCGAACGCTCGTGTCACAGCGGCTCGATCACAACAGATGTTCCTCGGTGTGTTTGTGGAGGAACGTCCATCGCTGGTGAGAGACCTTCAGCGGCGCCGCAGACCGTGACCTTCACGTCACTCCGAGTCCCAGCCCGGAGAGACTCTGGTTTCCTCCCCAACAGAAGAACATTCCTCCGACGATCATCTTCAATCGTCAAGTTTCTCCTTTTGAAATAAGTTTGTGAATCTTGATGAAAGTTTATCTTTGGGAATAAAGCCGCCGTCAGGACATTTGGGCCACAAGACAGATTGTGAAAACGCAAGGGCAGAAGAATCCGTCTCCTCCGCCTCCATCGTCAAGACTCCAGCAATCAATAAGCGTTTAATCAGTCAATTATATGGCTCTAATTTAACAGCCTCAGGTAGAGCCGGCGCCGAGCACTTCCCCTTGAAATGTGAGCTGTAGGAAATTTATCTTTCGGAAAATGTCACAGCAGGAAATGAAGTTTTCATGGGAGAGACGTGGAAGTCCACGACGTTTATGTTGGGAGATAGAGAGACATTTATCAGAGCTCGCCCTCAGTAGAATTGATCTTTCTGCAGCGAGATCAGAAGCAGACGTGCTTTTAAAGTCAAGACATGTTTCTCTGCTTCAACCCTGAGAGGGAGCCAGGGTCCCAAACCAGCTTCTGCACAAGACATGCACGAAGAAATCCTCTAGAGGGCATCATGGAGTCGAAGTTGATCGTTTAAAAAAGAAAAGAAGATCCATCAGAAATGACTCTGACTTCACATATATACGCATAACGTTTGCAAATTATAAGTATAATTGCTAAACCTAACCCGAGTTTTATATTCATAGAATGACTTACTTATATAGTTTTATACAAATAAATAACTCAAGTCTCTTCATAAAGATTCTGTTTTCAAAGCTAGGCTGAGCAAAAAAAACAACTTTTAATGTCACAAAATATTTTACACCAGATTGCATGAGATGATTAGATGTGAATATATAAAAATATATATCGTAAAACTGCAATAGAAACACATCTCTGTGTCATAAAAAAGGCTTCATTAGACAAACACGGTTTTGATGATGAGTTAAGAAGCTTCTGGTGAAACACTGGAATCATTTCATTGTCAGCATGAATGAATGAATCCATCTGGTGTCGATCTACGGTCCAGACGGTCTGTTCAAGGAGAACATTTGGAAAGCGTTGGTCGTTTAGCAAAGTGACCTAAAAACACGGTCGTGTTGGGTTTGGCAAAACATTCAGTACCAGTGGTTTCAGTGACGGTGATCAGCAGGAAATAACCTCATGAACACTTGATAACTAAATATTTATTTGAATGTATTTAAATGTAAATTCAGAGAGAAGCACCTGCGAGTGCAGAAGTTCAACATTGAACATCTCGTTTGGCACAAGTTACAAGAAAAAACATCTATTTTTGGACCACAGACATGATGAACTTACGTCTTAAGATCCAGAATAAATTTGACTCAATATTCCGGACGTGAAGCTCAAGAGTTTTTAAAACCAAGTAAAGTCGTTTGTTTGGAGCTTTTAAACGAACAGTTTGTAATAATTATCGTTAGATCTGAGAAAACTGACAAAACTGTGTGGATGAAGGAAAACCTGTTGGTTGAAAAGCAACTGAAAGACTGTTGATGAACAGAGCGATGATCAGCGTCATGGAGCCACAGAGTCACGACCAGGTTGCATCAGATCAGATCCCAAACCTTAACACACCAAAGACAACCTTCACGTGTGTGTTCACGGTCACTGCAGCTAAACTACACAACCAAACAAGAACCTCAACATAAACCCACGATAAGTGACAAGTCATGGGTTTTATTTTTGTCCATCATGGTTTGTTTTTCTCGTTTTTCACTAACGTCGTTAATGTTAACATTAGTTCAATCTCATTTTTTGCTAGATTATAAGAATTTATTCCACGATAATGATTTAAAATGTTTGAATCTCAGTAACAAATGTGCCTCAGGCTCGTGCTACAGATCAAGAAGAAGCAGCTGGAGATGAACAAAAACTCTCTGTTAGATGTTTTATTTCACGTGTGGAAGAAAAAAAGTCTAAATATTGCTGCGAGTCCAACGACCAACAGAGATACTTCGCTGCAATAATTAAAAAAAGTGTCATTAAAGGTAATTGTGTTCGGTGGTCGGCGGTGATTTTACTGGAGCGGACGAGGACGTGTTATGGACTCGGGCTGGTGTTGGGAGTTCAAGCCCCTCACCTATAAAAAACAGCATCTGTTGAGGCAGACATTAGGTGTAAAGAGACGTGTGCAGAGGCTACAGTCCTGCAGATGTCGCTCTCCAAGTGCCAGATGGAACAATGAGGCGGGAAAAGGTCACATCAATTAAGAGCTGCCATGTGACGATAAAGCTTTAAAGCACTCGAGCGGCGGCTCCGGGTCCACTGAGGGTCCGGCGCTTGTTGCAGGACTGACGTGTGACCCGGGTCAAGGTCAACCACCCTGATAGAACGACCTTGGGTCCATCTGAAGACGCCGACGAACGACATCCGTGACTTGAGTGAGACTCGTGAGACGAGATGTTGTTTCTTTAGACTCGTCCACCTCCTGTCAGGAGAGACTCGGAACCACTAGGGGGCAATATTTGCATTGTTTGTGTTTCACATTCACTTTTACTATCAGTTGGTCCTTTGAAACCCAAACGATCGTCTGACCTCTGACCTCTTCACAGTGTTCACACCTTCCACGCCAAACTCGAAGTTACCTCAGACACGACCAAAGACGTGTCGTAAGCATTTTAACCGGCGTGCAAACGGAATTATTCATGGCATTAACGAAAAGATAAATGCAGCGCCGACGAAAATCGAAGGCGCTCCCGTGGAGATCACCTTTATTTACTCGTGGAAGAAGAACTACTTTCTGGCGTCTCTGCAGAATGTTCTTCAGATCTCTGTTCCTCGTGAGGAGGTTATATATGTTGGGTCTGTTTTCTGACCTCATCAGATAAACATCTGCAGCTTCCAAACATTTCCACGTCAAAGATTCTTTTTGTTCTCAGTCGACGAACACGGCGTCACTTTAAATACTGGAGTCAAGTCGCAGAAGAAGAAGCAGATATTCAAGGTCGTCCATCCAATTTATTTATTCACTCCTTTATTTTCTACTTGTTTTTTTTACTTTTCACAACATTATCACTTCATTCTAATTATTATATCTCCCTCAGATTTGTAGAATTTGTTTGTTGATTAAATCAACTATCAATTAATTATTCGCCTTCGTATGTAAAAGTTTATTTTTAATTTCAATTCATTCAATTTAAAATCAAAAGTTAAGTATGAGAATACATTCATTTTTTAATTTAATTTCATCCATAATTACCCAAACTCAAATCTTTGTTTATGTGTTAAACCTGGTCAACAGTTCGAGCGACTCACGTCAGCTGCAAACATCTGGACTTTGATGTCTTGATAACCTTATTCCTTCAAAGCCTCGTTTTCGTTATATTTGAAAAAAGTTTGCAACGTTTCGTAGCATCTTAGCATTAGCATGTCGTCGTTTAATCAATACAAACTTCTGATCGGCGTCACGACGGCGTCATGTTTTCGACGCTTCAGTGACGAATCCTCTGTTGTTTCACAAAATCTTCACGAATCTTCAAACTTTCTGTTTCAACGCGTGACTGTCAAGGTCAACACGTGACTGTCAAGGTCAACACGTGACTGTCAAGGTCAACACGTGACTGTCAAGGTCAACGCGTGACTGTCAAGGTCAACATGTGACTGTCAAGGTCAACACGTGACTGTCAAGGTCAACACGTGACTGTCAAGGTCAACACGTGACTGTCAAGGTCAACATGTGACTGTCAAGGTCAACACGTGACTGTCAAGGTCAACACGTGACTGTCAAGGTCAACATGTGACTGTCAAGGTCAACACGTGACTGTCAAGGTCAAGACGTGACTGTCAAGGTCAACACGTGACTGTCAAGGTCAAGACGTGACTGTCAAGGTCAACACGTCGACTCAAACTCATCCACAGAAGAAGAAACTGAAGGTCAAGAAGAAGAAAAGAACAACTAAATGAAACACAGTTTAATATTTGTTTATTAAATATATGTTATTCATGTCAAGTGTAAATTCGTTATTGATTGACAATCATTATTTTGTCAACGACAGCAAAGAAAGAAAAACAATATTATTGAACCTGTGATTGTTCTTTTTTCACTTTTGAAATGTTGTGCTTTGTGTTTGTAAAAACTCAAATAAATAGTTTATTAAACAGAAAAATCAAACTAAACTTTCTATTTTAAACATCATTGCACTTGTTTGTCGTTTGTTGATAAATTTGATACGTTGTTATTGTCCTCAAGAAAAGTTCATTTTTCAGGGACGTATAAACTTTAAAAAAACACATTTGATGAAACAACACAAGTGACATCACATCAGAAACTAGTTCAGAATCAAAATAAAAATATTGACAACAAGCTTCACTTCGTGGTGATTTTAATCCGTTCATCGACGTCGTCAAAAAAGCTGATATAAGTTTAATTCCTGGAATTCAGATGTAAATGTTGCGTCTGGTTGAATAATATTGTTTCAGGTCATGGGCTTGACGTCTGCTATAGACTAATAATGTTTAAAACAACAACAATATTTGTTGTTGTTTTCTCTCAAATCTAATTAAAGAGCTTCATTGATTTTTCAATAAAGTCAAGTTTCTCATAAATTAATTGTATTTTTGTCTTTTTTAAAGTTTTGATTTTGCCTGATATTTCTGTCTTCGTGGTGTTTTCACCGTCATGTTCTCACGAGTCAAACACATTCACATCAAACTCATTGAGCCAGAACTCTGAGCCGCTCTAGTAGAAGAACTCACATTTCTCCTTCAAACTCTAGTTTCTTTCAGGATCATTTTAAAAATTCTGGTTCTTACTTTCATATCTATTCATGGTCAGACCTTCATGATCTGATCCAGACTTACACCCCAGCTCGGGCTCTGAGGTCTGTGGATCAGAATCTACTGATGGTTCCTGAACTTCAGGACCAGAGGAGAGAAATCCTTCCAGACTGTTGCTCCTAAGCTTTGGAACCAACTTCTCTCTCTCTTTGTGTTTGATGGAGTCTTTATTATTATATTATTATTATTAATGACTCCTTCAAGAAACATCTTAACATTTCTATTTGTTCAGGCTTTTCCTTGATTTTCTGGAACTCCTGTTGTGTTATCAGTTTTATCTTGATCTTTAAAGTTTATACTTTATTGAATATTGTTTTGATTGTTTAAGTTCTTTGTGACCCTGGTCTGGAAAAGCTCTATATAAATACTAATTAATTACTTACTAACTAACATGTTGACGTCGATAAAGAAAAACATCTTCTTTAATAGAAACTTAAAGGTTCTTTTAATTCTCCAAATATATTCGTTTTGTTTCGCACACGAGGAAACGTCAGGATTCATCGTCGTTCGTCAGATTAGAACCAGCAACTCTTCGGACGACAACAGGTCAAAGGTGAGATGAACATCGAACTGGGAGCTTGAAGCTCCTGGACCTCCTGCTGTGATCTTCACTTCCATCGTTTCTGCTGGAAATTAATTAGAGCGTTTGTCGAGCGGACCTGGGCTCACGAGGACCATGTGGAGAGCCGGGCATCCCGCTATTGTCCTTGAGGAACTCTCGTCCAGATGTTCGGAGGGATTGAGGATGACCTCTGACCTTCTCCTAATTATCCTCAGAATGACGAGCAGGATCAATAGTGTCAGTCCAGGTGTGAAGATCTCAGATAAGGATCCTGAACGCTGTCGGAGGGAAAATGCTAATGTAATTAATGTGCAAAGATCTCCGTGTGACACTAATGCTGGATATTTACTCTAAACAAAGGAAAACAAGGTTTGATCAGCGTCAGAGTCGACGTCACACGTCTTATCTCTTATCTCGACACGTGAGATCCATGGATTCACGAGGAACACGAGGAAACGACGGTGAAGAGAAGATTTCTCTGTTGGATCAACGTTGGTTTGAAATAAGACGTCGGATTCAAGACAAGATTCTTTTAGGCTTTTTTGTTTCTTTTATGATGTTATTCCTGTTTTTTTAGTTTAAACTACACTTTTCTTCTCTGGAGCTGCTGCTGATCCTGGATCTTCACCAGATCAACATGTATCCTCCCTCACTCTTCTCTCTTCTTTTCTGTCTCCTCCCTCACTCTTCTCTCTTCTTTTCTGTCTCCTCCCTCACTCTTCTCTCTTCTTTTCTGTCTCCTCCCTCACTCTTCTCTCTTCTTTTCTCTCACTGTATCCTCCCTCACTCTTCTCTCTTCTTTTCTGTCTCCTCCCTCACTCTTCTCTCTTCTTTTCTCTCACTGTATCCTCCCTCACTCTTCTCTCTTCTTTTCTGTATCCTCCCTCACTCTTCTCTCTTCTTTTCTCTCACTGTATCCTCCCTCACTCTTCTCTCTTCTTTTCTCTCACTGTATCCTCCCTCACTCTTCTCTCTTCTTTTCTCTCACTGTATCCTCCCTCACTCTTCTCTCTTCTTTTCTCTCACTGTATCCTCCCTCACTCTTCTCTCTTCTTTTCTCTCACTGTATCCTCCCTCACTCTTCTCTCTTCTTTTCTGTATCCTCCCTCACTCTTCTCTCTTCTTTTCTCTCACTGTATCCTCCCTCACTCTTCTCTCTTCTTTTCTGTCTCCTCCCTCACTCTTCTCTCTTCTTTTCTGTCTCCTCCCTCACTCTTCTCTCTTCTTTTCTGTCTCCTCCCTCACTCTTCTCTCTTCTTTTCTGTCTCCTCCCTCACTCTTCTCTCTTCTTTTCTGTCTCCTCCCTCACTCTTCTCTCTTCTTTTCTGTCTCCTCCCTCACTCTTCTCTCTTCTTTTCTGTCTCCTCCCTCACTCTTCTCTCTTCTTTTCTGTCTCCTCCCTCACTCTTCTCTCTTCTTTTCTGTCTCCTCCCTCACTCTTCTCTCTTCTTTTCTGTCTCCTCCCTCACTCTTCTCTCTTATTTTCTGTCTCCTCCCTCACTCTTCTCTCTTCTTTTCTGTCTCCTCCCTCACTCTTCTCTCTTCTTTTCTGTCTCCTCCCTCACTCTTCTCTCTTCTTTTCTTTCACTGTCTCCTCCCTCACTCTTCTCTCTTCTTTTCTCTCACTGTATCCTCCCTCACTCTTCTCTCTTCTTTTCTTTCACTGTCTCCTCCCTCACTCTTCACTCTTCTTTTCTCTCACTGTATCCTCCCTCACTCTTCTCTCTTCTTTTCTCTCACTGTATCCTCCCTCACTCTTCACTCTTCTTTTCTCTCACTGTATCCTCCCTCACTCTTCTCTCTTCTTTTCTCTCACTGTATCCTCCCTCACTCTTCACTCTTCTTTTCTCTCACTGTATCCTCCCTCACTCTTCTCTCTTCTTTTCTCTCACTGTATCCTCCCTCACTCTTCTCTCTTCTTTTCTCTCACTGTATCCTCCCTCACTCTTCTTTTCTCTCACTGTATCCTCCCTCACTCTTCACTCTTCTTTTCTCTCACTGTATCCTCCCTCACTCTTCTCTCTTCTTTTCTCTCACTGTATCCTCCCTCACTCTTCTTTTCTCTCACTGTATCCTCCCTCACTCTTATTTTCTCTCACTGTATCCTCCCTCACTCTTCTCTCTTCTTTTCTCTCACTGTATCCTCCCTCACTCTTCTTTTCTCTCACTGTATCCTCCCTCACTCTTATTTTCTCTCACTGTATCCTCCCTCACTCTTCTCTCTTCTTTTCTCTCACTGTATCCTCCCTCACTCTTCTCTCTTCTTTTCTCTCACTGTATCCTCCCTCACTCTTCTCTCATCTTTTCTCTCACTGTATCCTCCCTCACTCTTCCCTTCTTTTCTCTCACTGTATCCTCCCTCACTCTTCTCTCTTCTTTTCTCTCACTGTATCCTCCCTCACTCTCTTCTCAATCCACCTGTCAACACTGAGTCTGGTTCTGCTCCAGGACTCACTCATTGTTGATTCTTTTCTCCAACATTGCAACTTCAACGGATTCTTCACATAACTTTGTTCTTTGACTCTTTAAAATTTAAAGCTCCACTTTTGAATTCAACTTCATTTAAAGTTTAAATGAAGTTGAATTGAATCTTTTTCTTTTTCCACTGATAAGTTTTGCCTTTTTATCTCCAAAGGTTCTGACAATCATCGAGTCCACAGTTGAGGGACTTTAAAAGATGATTCTTCCAGTGATCACTTGAGTTTTTTGTACTTCCTGACGCAAGCTTTACTGACATCAAAAGACAAAGTTTGGATCTTGGATCAACAACATCTGCAGAAGTCAAAGGTGATGAGTTAGTGAAGACATCTATGAACTTCTCAAGTTACAGTTCCAGTTCATGTTTCTTAACCCACATTATAACTGTACACAAGTCCTTCCTGGTCCGGTTCTTGGTTTGGAGCTGATCCATGACCCTCGAGCAAACACCAGACAACCCTAGTGTTGCTGCTCTTCCTTTGAAAGATTCCACACGTTTCTTCTCAATAATGACCTTAAATGCGTCTCATTCAATGAAAGCAAACGTTGATTTGATTGTAGACGTGTGAACATTCCTGAATAAAGCCTGAAATCAAATCCCGTTCTCCACGAGTGAAGATCAGAGAGAGCTAATGTCCGGCACAAGCTAATGACACTGACCTTCTGATGACTCCCATCTCCTGCACCTCCATCGCTGCAGCCCTTCAACCTCCACCTGAAGCCTTCAAAGCCGCGTCGCCCACTGAGACGTCGGCATCACAGCGTGTGTGACGATGATCCAGGGAATCAAAGCAGGGTCGCACAATTAAAGAAATTCTTATTTTGAAGAGTGTTTCCTGGTGGAACGAGCGCCGGAGATGTTGTTCGACACCAGGAGAGATGAGAGTGAGGTGGAGGCCATATTGCCTGCCGTTACCAGAGCAGAACGTCGGCTCATAATTAAGTCATCCATGCGAGCGCGAGCAATGTAGGACGATCACTAACATCCTCCGCAGCTTCTGCCTCCGACATCATTTCAGATTATGCTGGAAAACATTATTGCGGAGCTGCTGTGCAGGAGAACGTTCCAAACAAATGATTCCAGATGAACTCGTTACAAAGACGCGTCACACTTTTATGATTCGCTCCATTTGAAAAGTTTGGTTTGCATGTTTGGAAACGATCTGAGCGACGACAGCTTGTTTTATTTTCTAAATCCTGCGTCTTCTGTTCGAGGGAAACTCAGTGTTGATTTCATTTTACTGTAAATCCTGCGTGTGATCATCGTTCACATGATGATGACTTTAATTCACTTTTTTCACATTCATTTTCTCACGAACACATTATTTTAAAAGTTCTGTCGACTGTTGTTTTTGTTTAGATTTACTTCAATTAAAATGTCGTTTCTTCAGCTGCTTGTTTACAAACAAGAGCTGGATGTTCTTCTCGTTAAACTCACTGTTAAATAAATAACAAAGATATTATTTTTTATGAAAACACAATGAATTCATCTTTAACACTTTAAATAACACTTTGACGACCTGACAATTTTCCTTTAAAATGTATTTTTATCATTTTTAGCATTAGGAACCAATTTTTTTTTTTAGTTTTGTCATCACCAAACTGCTGGAATATAATATAAATATTAAAAACTAGATCACGATCCACACCAAGAAAATAAATATATATATAATATAAGATTTAAAAGAATCTATTCACAGTCAGAGAAGAACATTAAACAAACTTAATAAATACCAGAATAAATAATATTTTGTTTGAGGAATGTTTTTTAAATATAAATGAAGTTTCAGTTTTAATGTAATCCTGAACTTAAAGAGTGTATCACCAACATACACTGGAGGTCAAGAGGTCAAATGTTACCTTTTTAACCTTCTTGTTGCTGCCGTTTGTCTCTGCGTCGTCTTGACCTCATGACGTTGTATTTGAACTGTTTTGTTGTTTAAGTTTGTCCAGCTTCGATGACTTCAGTTGATCTAAAACATAATACGGACAATAACGTGAATCCACCGGCGTGAGACACAAACATCTTCCTTCACATCTTAAGAAACAAACGTGACGTTCGGTCAAACTTCTGCAGATCCATCTCACGTCTCAACCTTCAAGTGCCGTCGCTGCTGAAACATTCACCAGACGACGATGGACAAGAATCCTCGACTCTCGCAGCAGAGTTGCATCATCCGTCGCTCTCTTGTCCGAATGCATTTCCTTTGTTTCTCAAAAGAGAAGAAATCCTCGCGACCCTCAGAGAAACCCCTCCTTCCTTCCCCGAGCCAACAGTACGATTTTAATTCTTGCTTTCATCCCCACAAGACTGAAAACACAATTTCATGATCACCTCGCTGCAAGAGCCATGTTTAATAATTTCCAATTATGCAGCGCGGCAGCTCGAGCGCAGCGTGAGCGACGCAGCATCTGGCCTGCTGTGTGTGTTCAGTCACCTTGATATCATCCACGAGCTTGTTTCCTCCCAGACCTGCTCCATTAATAATACACCGGCGTCCAGGAGGCTCTCGTTTGTTACGCAGTTTAGTCAGACATGCAGCTTATTTTAGGACGATCGACGCTCGGGGACGTCGTGGAAATACTCGCCGGCGAAGAAGAAGAAGAAGAAGAAGAAGAAGAAGAAGAAGAAGAAGAAGAAGACTTTTTTGACTTTTTAAAAATACTTTATTACAAAAGGTTCTTTACAATGTTTTCATTTAAGTCGAGCCATTGTGAAAATTGTAATGTATTTTTCGTCATTGTGCAAATTTGTCCTTTTCCCCCCATTTTGTAAAAAACACCTCGGTGTTGTTGGAGACTCTGTGGAAGCAGAACTCCAGCCTCAGTCTGGATTTGATGTTCTGTCTCCACAGAGTCTTCACATCCAGCGAGTGTCCATTCTGCAGCTGGTCCCTGAGAGTCAGAGACACATCTTTACCTCACCAGGTACTTTAGGATCTTCTTTCTTTGTGTTTCTTGTGTCTCTGACTCCGCCTATAAAACAGGGACAGAGAACACCAGGTTAAAAAGACTAAAGACAACAGTCAGAGCATTAAAACCCTGCCAGCCTCCCTCACTCTTTAAAGATGTGAAAAGTGTCTCTGGTTGATGCAGAAAGAACAAGAAGAAGAAGAAGAAGAAGAAGAAGAAGAAGAAGAAGAAGAAGAAGTGTTTGTGAGCAACAACACAATCATCACTTTCACTCCTGTAGTTCTGTCGCTGACACACACGACACACTGTGTTAGAATCTCAGGAGCAACACAAGATACATCTAATGTTTGTCCTTCAACTTTACTGTCAACATTCATGATCTCTTATCTTATCTTATCTTATTTAATCTAATCTAATCTAATCTAATCTAATCTAATCTAATCTAATCTAATCTAATCTAATCTAATCTAATCTAATCTAATCTTATCTTATCTTATCTTGTCTTGTCTTGTTTTATGTTATGTTATCTTGTCTTCATCCGTGTGTGTGTTGTTGTTGTGATGTTTGACTCTATTGTATCATCAGTGTGTGTGTTGTTGTGATGTTTGACTCTATTGTATCATCAGTGTGTGTGTGTTGTTGTGATGTGTGACTCTATTGTATCATCAGTGTGTGTGTTGTTGTGATGTGTGACTCTATTGTATCATCAGTGTGTATGTGTTGTTGTGATGTGTGACTCTATTGTATCATCAGTGTGTGTGTTGTTGTGATGTGTGACTCTATTGTATCATCAGTGTGTGTGTTGTTGTGATGTGTGACTCTATTGTATCATCAGTGTGTGTGTTGTTGTGATGTGTGACTCTATTGTATCATCAGTGTGTGTGTGTTGTTGTGATGTGTGACTCTATTGTATCATCAGTGTGTGTGTGTTGTTGTGATGTGTGACTCTATTGTATCATCAGTGTGTGCGTGTTGTTGTGATGTGTGACTCTATTGTATCATCAGTGTGTGTGTGTTGTTGTGATGTGTGACTCTATTGTATCATCAGTGTGTGTGTGTTGTTGTGATGTGTGACTCTATTGTATCATCAGTGTGTGTGTGTTGTTGTGATGTGTGACTCTATTGTATCATCAGTGTGTGTGTTGTTGTGATGTGTGACTCTATTGTATCATCAGTGTGTGTGTGTTGTTGTGATGTGTGACTCTATTGTATCATCAGTGTGTGTGTGTTGTTGTGATGTGTGACTCTATTGTATCATCAGTGTGTGTGTGTGTTGTTGTGATGTGTGACTCTATTGTATCATCAGTGTGTGTGTTGTTGTGATGTGTGACTCTATTGTATCATCAGTGTGTGTGTGTTGTTGTGATGTGTGACTCTATTGTATCATCAGTGTGTGTGTTGTTGTGATGTTTGACTCTATTGTGTCATCAGTGTGTGTGTGTTGTTGTGATGTGTGACTCTATTGTATCATCAGTGTGTGTGTGTTGTTGTGATGTGTGACTCTATTGTATCATCAGTGTGTGTGTTGTTGTGATGTGTGACTCTATTGTATCATCAGTGTGTGTGTGTTGTTGTGATGTGTGACTCTATTGTATCATCAGTGTGTGTGTTGTTGTGATGTGTGACTCTATTGTACCATCAGTGTGTGTGTTGTTGTGATGTGTGACTCTATTGTATCATCAGTGTGTGTGTGTTGTTGTGATGTTTGACTCTATTGTATCATCAGTGTGTGTGTGTTGTTGTGATGTGTGACTCTATTGTATCATCAGTGTGTGTGTGTTGTGATGTGTGACTCTATTGTACCATCAGTGTGTATTTTCTACAAAACTCTCTTTTCATTGAAATATTGACATTAGAAAATGATCTTAAGCTCCGCCCACTGAAAACACTTTGTTTTTCTGGAGATTAAATCTTGTTGACCATAACCACACCCACTCTGCTGTGATTGGTCAAGCTTTGTCACCAAGGTTTGTCACCGGGTGTCATCAATGGTCTCCACCTCCAAGGGACTCGTTGTATAAACAAAGCGTGATCACAGCTGGAGGAGGAGTGAAGCCATTATTACATCATCATGGACTCTCGTAACCTCTCGTTCGTCCAGATTTCAGAGCAACTTTATAAAGTAATAAAGTGTAAAACATGGTCATGATGAGAAGTTACTGCGTCTTGAAGAACATTCATGACACCAGAGTTAATGATGTGAAACTACACAAGTGAACGACAAAAACCTCCAAATCCAGGAGCAACAGCAGAAAAGTCTCGTCTCAGTTATAATATAAACAATAATTTGGAACAATTTAGGAGAAGAGAACTTAAGAGTCAGTGTTTTCATGCTCGACTGCACCATTAAAGATATTTATTATCCTAGTAACACGTTCACAAAAACAAACTTTTCAAGAAACTAAGTCGAGTCCTGAGAGAATTCTCTTCGTGCAAACATCCGTGTGTAGACTTTGTGTTTCTGCCACTTGTTTACTGTGCAGAGATGTTTTAAAGAAAAAACTGTGAATATTCTCTTTCAAACGTTTCCCTCGATGCAGACAAAACAAGTGTTTGCTTGTTTGTTAAAGAAATACCTTAAGTTTTGCCAAAGGGCTTGTTGACAGTCAAGGCGAACAATCGCTGCGTTTGTGTCAAATACCTTTAAACACTGATTCCCAAGTGATGGCAACATGTAACATGTAACATGTAACATGTAACATGCAACATGTAACATGTAACATGTAACATGTAACATGCAACATGTAACATGTAACATGCAACATGTAACATGTAACATGCAACATGTAAAGACTGCATTTCCAAGATGGACGCCACCGGGATCCAGCTTCAAAACCGTGTTCAGTGAAGAAACTCACAGTCTTCGCTCATAAAACATCTGATGGAAATACTTCAGAATCAGAATCAGAATCAGAATCAGAATCAGAATCAGAATCAGAATCAGAATCAGAATCAGAATCAGAATCAGAATCCCTTTATTGTCCCGCGAGGGGAAATTCTTTTTAACAAACAGCAAGAGCAATATACCAGAAGAAAAATAAAAACACCCAGAAATAAAATATTAAAAAGAAAAGAAAGAATCTAAATAGAATAGAAAATAAATCTGCACTATATTATATACACATATTTACAAAAATAGCAAGAAAGGTGCAGTTAGATAATTATCTGGCTGTGTTGTTATTGTGGAGTCTGATGGCAGCAGGAGGAAGGAGGTACCTCTCCCTCACACACCTGGGATGGAGCATCCTATCACTGATGGAGCTCCTCAATGCCCTCAGTGTGTGCTGGAGAGGGTGAGATAAGTTCCTCCTCATGGAGCCCAGCTTGCTCCATATCCTCCTCCCAGTCACTACCTCCACAGGATCCAGGGGGCGCCCTAGGACGTAACCGGCCTTCTTAATAAGGCTGTCCAGTTTAGCCCTTTGCTGTCATGCTGCTCCCCCAGCAGACCACACCGTTGAAGATACTTCGTACACTTGTCAATTGTCACACAGTCAATTGCAAAACACTAAACACACACTGTTATATATATAGTATACATTTGGTCTTGTGTTGTATTTGGTGAATTTGTACTATTGTATATTTGCACTTTCTCTGTGTGAATGATTCTAATACTTTGTAAATAAAGAAATCATAAAAAGTTTCTATAAATAAAAAAGATCTCGACTCGTGAATTTGAAATGAAAACATCGTTACACACATGAGGAGCAACATCTAGACAAAGTTACTCGATCATGTTTTTAATGAATAACATACACGGTTGTCCAGCACCTCATTGAAATACAATAAATAAAGTGAGTACATTAAAAAACAGGCTGATAAACAATAACAACAACAACATAACTTAACATGTAACTTAACATGTAACTTAACATGTAACTTAACATGTAACTTCACACGTCAACATCACTAACACGACTCTTACATGTTGAGAATCAACTCGTCCAGTGAAGCGAACACCGTTGAACTCACTTCAGGATGACTTTGAAACTGGAATAAATGTATTTAAATCAACAAATATATAAACAGAACATTTCATTTCACACGACCTCTGCGTGACCTTCGACGGATCCGACTAAACGAAAGCAGACGTCGTACGTTGAGCGTCCGTCGCTTTAAGACACATGTTCTGTTTCTTCTTGTCGCCTCCAATCCTGACGAGCGTCTCCACGTGAAAACTCGCCCAAAATTAGTGATTGCGGGTCTCGGCGGGTCAAGAGTCCGATCAGAACCATGTGTTCCCAACGTTTTGTGTACATTTTCCGAGTCACTTCTCGTTGAGATCCGTCCACGCGGTGACCTGTCCAGGAACCTCCTTAACGTCGGGGAATTTTCATGAGGAGCAAAAGTTTTCGCCGGATCGGTCTGGAGGTGCCGTTGGTGCTGGACCTCGTTTCACTTCCTTTCTGCCATGATTCGCCTCGTGAACGAAACATGAGCTTCTTTCGTCAGATTCACGAAGCTTGTGTCGTAACTCTTCGATGACGTCGCTGCTACCAAGGAAAAGTGGAG
>NC_141827.1:1130000-1157500 GCF_982586985.1 Callionymus lyra | reverse complement strand
ACACGTGTTCAAAGAGAAGTTTAATAAAAACCTCTTCATGTGGTTTGTATTATGAGTTGATTGAAAGAATCGCAAGAATCTTTTAAAACATCTATTTTCTTCCTTGATGTGTCTCATGGTCGTTCACAGCAGAAGAACAAAGATCACCTGCAGGAATAAAATCTCTTTCAACTGATGTTTTGTTCTTTCAATCAAAAATACAAGAAATCTCTTGTGAAACTGATCGATGGAGTGGATTCTGATGAACTTGCATGAGTTTGACTTTTGTCAGGACCAGAGACTGGACTCCCTTATCCATCCATTCATCCATTCATCCATCCATTCATCCATCCATCCATCCATCCATCCATCCATCCATCCATCCATCCATCCATCCATCCATCCATCCATCCATCCATCCATCCATCCATCCATCCATCCATCCATCCATCCATCCATCCATCCATCCATCCATCCATCCATCCATCCATCCATCCATCCATCCATCCATCCACCCATCCATCCATGCATCCATGCATCCATGCATCCATGCATCCATCCATCCATCCATCCATCCATCCATCCATCCATCCATCCATCCATCCATGCATCCATCCATCCATCCATCCATCCATCCATCCATCCATCCATCCATCCATCCATCCATCCATGCATCCATGCATCCATCCATCCATCCATCCATCCATCCATCCATCCATCCATCCATCCATCCATCCATCCATCCATCCATCCATCCATCCATCCATCCATCCATCCATCCATCCATCCATCCATCCATTGAACCTTCAGACCACCAGGAGAGTCAAACAGGTTCAACTGAACTAAATACTCTGACAGAATAAACTGAATTTTTCCAACAACTTGTTCTGGTCGTTAAACGCTTCATGTGTTCTGGTTTATCTGGTGTGAACAACACTTGCTGTTGTTTAGAAACCACTTCTGCCACAGTGAACACATTTGCACTCGTTTATGAAACTGTGTCGGTGCAATTTGTTCACTTAGCCGCGCACGTTCCTATTTGTTCTTGTGCGTGACGGGTCGAGCTTCCTGTCAGGAGCGTTTCTGTTTCCTCTCCATTTGCTTCCAGCGTCTAAATGTGCTGAACACACAGAGCGCAGGAGGAAGAGGGGGGTCGGCTGCAGTAAACAACACTTTGGCGTCTTAAATAAAACATTTGTTTGTGATTGAGGCTTCATGATGTGAACAGCATGACCTGTTTTACTGGGAGTCTCTAAACAGCCTCAGCAGAAACAGATCTGACTCTATCCATATTGTATGAGAACAAATTTTCTCGACAAGTTGAGTGATAGATTTGTACAAGGCCCAAATGTTTTCTTTCCTGCAGAGAACGTCTGTGAGTGACATCGCTTGGTATTAATAAAACTTTTAACAATACATGGCAAATGAGTTTTCTCTGTTAACACGACGCAAATGTGCTCGTCCGGGTCTCCTGGGAACGAAAGCTGCAACATCTGAAGAGAGAAACACGAGCTTTTCACGTCAAATACACAACAACGTGTCCTGGTCTCACTAGCAGTTTATTTTTCTTAACTCTCAATGACGACATCCACCGGAAAATGTAACAAAAACATTCTCCTCACAAAACCTTTTATGACATTATTTCCATTTTTTTATCCAAAAAATCTGAATATCCTTTATTTATTTTCCCTCAGGTTTCACTTCTTATGTCACCTTTGACTCTTTTCTAATGTTTCTGTTGCTACATTCAACCTTCAGCCCAGAAACATACATCCAGAGCATAAAGACCAAGAATTAAACTCATTATATTTTATATTAAACGCAACATTGTTTTTATTTTCAATTACTTTAAACAAAAACAAATATAACACATTCATGTATGAATGACAAAGACTGTCTATAAATGACTGTAAAAACATTCAAATGAATGCTTGACACGACAACTGTGCTCATGTGACTCAAAGACGCTCGTCAGAACAAAAACACCATCAAAGATGTAAAAAACTCGTCAAACTCAAGGTCACAAATGTCACATGACATCCTACGACGCAACCGCACACACTGTAATACTACACGTGTGTATTCAAAAATCCACACGTGAGGTTAGAAATGTTAATATGTTCAACTTTGAGTTCTACTTCATTTGGTGCTCGCCCACTAACCGCTTCGCTATTTGTTTATCTTTGAGGCACCGCCTCGTCTCTGAGAAAGCTTTGTAAGTAAGTAAGTAGTTTTTATTTATATAGCGCTTTTCCAGACCAGGGTCACAAAGCGCTTAAACAATCAAAACAATACTCAATAAAGAATATATTTTAAAGATCAAGATAAAACTGATAACACAACAGGAGTTCCAGAAAATCAAGGAAAAGCCTCAACAAATAGAAATGTTTTAAGATCTTTGATGTCAGTAGATCATCAAACACAGAGAAGGTTCCAAAGCTTAGGAGCAACAGTCTGGAAGGATTTCTCTCCTCTGGTCCTGAAGTTCAGGAACCATCAGAAGATTCTGATCCACAGACCTCAGAGCCCGAGCTGGGGTGTAAGTCTGGATCAGATCATGAAGGTCTGACCATGAATAGATCTGAAAGTAAGAACCAGAATTTTAAAATGATCTTGAAAGAAACTGGAAGCCAGTGAAGAGTTTTAAAGATTCGGAGAAATGTGTTCCTCAGGGCACTTGTGAAGCGTTCGAGGCTTGTCGACCCACACCGCCTCAGAGGTCATGATTATGATCCTGACAGGTTAACAATGTTGTTTATTAAGGGTCTCCCTCGCAAACAACATGGCAGTCCTGTGCAGTGCACTCGACGAGCTCACGTTCCAACGTGATGAGAGGAAGAAGGTGGTTCGGCCCTGATGAGTCAAGCTCAGTTATCTCCGTTATCTCCTGGACGTGGCGACAGGATCAGTAGCTCATATTGTTTTTGAGCGATGCGTCCAGCTGGGAGTACATCGATCCCGTCGGCCTTCGCCTTGGGTTTAAACCAATAGCGAAGCGGTTAGAGGGCGGAGCACCAAATGAAGTAGAACCCCTGAGTTATCATCATAATCTCAGGTTCTACGAAACGGTGCGAAGCCCTCTAACCGCGTCGCTCAGCAGCGTGAGTTTTCAGTTGGAGGAAGTGTGGCGGGTATATCAGGACGTGGACTAGGACGTGGACTAGGACGTGGACTAGGACGTGGACTAGGACGTGGACTAGGACGTGGACTAGGACGTGGACTAGGACGTGGACTAGGACGTGGACTAGGACGTGGACTGCACCCAGCTGGGTGGCGAGGTCACTAAGCTCTCTCAGAGATGAGGCGGGGCCTCAGGGGTTAAACCAATAGCGAAGCGGTTAGAGGTCGAGCATCACTTTGTAGAACCTGAGATTATGATCATATCTCAGGGGGTTTTAGTTGTTTAGTCTTTATCGGATCAGATGTTGTGGTATCTGTCGACCCTCAGGGCGAGTCAATACCTGGATCATGTTGACACAAATAAATAACTTCATAACCGACGACTTTGATGACCAGTGTGTCTATAGACTTTAGTAAAACTGTTTCTTAACTTCAGCGTCCTTGTTGTTGGATCATGTTCAAGTTCAAGCTCGTGTGTGTTTTATAAGATAAATTCTGGTTCAACAAACACATCATGTTTCACGAGCCTCACATGTTTCTCATCCAACAAATGACACCATGAAAAATAATGAAAACTGTCAATCAAGTGTAAGGATTTAACTTCACGTGAAACATGTTTGTGTGACTCAACAACAATGTCGTTCAGTAAACGTCACGAAAAATAAAATGTTTGCATCTAGAGGTCAAACTCAGCTGAAGGTCACCAGAGGTCAATTCAAGACAGTGACTCACAAAATGGATCTTTTAACAGTAACTTTCCAGAATCATATCTTGTTACTTTTGACTGACGTCGTCAAAACAATCCTTGATCCATCGACACAAACATTTGTTTGAGACTCAACAGAACGAGAGTCAGAAGGAAAACTGATTGACAGCAGCAGCATCAACACACATGAACGTCATAGAAACGCTTTAGAAGCCGGTGAGTCTGAATTAAGACTCCATCGTTTTAGAAAATAATCAGATCAACAGTCAATCAATCATCAGAAATGTTGAGTTTTAAAAAGGCCACAGTTGTTAAAAAACTGTTAAATATGAATTGACCTTCACTAAACAACATAAAATGAGTAAATAAGTCATTTTATTTTAAGTTATTTTCGAATATAAAATCATTTATTGATTTTTATAAAAAAAATAAAAACAACTGGTTGATTTTTTTTTGGAAGAAAATCTATTTAAGTATTTGTTGTTATGAGTGAATACTATTGTAAATTACAATCCATTACAAAATGCTATTTTATTACAAAATATTCTTTGAATTTCACATTTCATCGCTTTGCGCCAAACGTTATAAAACTAAAAAGGCAAATGAAATTATAATCAATTTTTTGAAATATGTATAAAAGTAAAGAACATTTAGCAAAACAAGAATCCTCTGAAAATGAAACGTGATCTTCAAGAAAAAGGTCAAATATGGAATAAACAAGTTAAAAATCTGTGTTTACAAATGAATGTGAAGCGTTTATTGACATTCAATAAACATAATAATATAAAGTGTTAGTTTAGCATAATATGCTGCACGTGATGATTTGAATGAAATCACACCTGCTGGTTTGTTCCCTGACGACACAAACTTCTGAGATCTTAATAAATGATGCAGAACCAGAGACAAACTTCATCGTTTCAGGACTTTAAAAGAAACTCTCTTACCTTGAGCGTTCGCTCTTCTGTGCTCACGTTTCTATCACTTCAAGCTGCAACGGAAGAAACAAAAAAAGTGCAAAAACTGTAGAAAGTTTAAAAGAAATGGAATAAATGGTCAAATAAAAAGACAAAATAAGAAAATAAATATCCAGATCTGCTGCTGAACACGTCCTCTCTGTTGCTAATGCACACGAGCAATGTTCCGACACCTCGCGTGTCGACAATAGTTATCACAATTTCAAGAAATATTCCTTGAGGCTGTAAACTGTCTGAAATTCTCTAATGTCAACCCCAGAAATCTGTAAACAGTTCTGTATTTTATGTGCGACAGGCTCGCGCCGTGTCGTCTGTGGACACACTTGCGTACGTCATCCGGGCGCCATGTTGTTGACTTCTGTCCAAAACAAAAAAAATAGATATATATATATACATATATATATATATATATATATATATATATATATGTATGTATATATATATATATATAATTCATTAAAAAAATGCAAAGAAGAAGTTATTGGACAGAAAAAAATGTGGAATAAAAGCTAAAATAATGCGGATGAAAAAAAAAGGACATTTTTCTATATTGTTGAGAAAGTCCGATGAAAACATGTCATGGTTCCATCAATTCAAGTCTAAACGGTGAAATTATCCACAGAATCGTTCTTTATCGATGTGAAAGTGACACATTTATTGTCATCCTGACGCGTCTTTATCTTTTTTAAACTCACACTTAAGCTGGAAAAAGCTTCTGAACATCCATCAGTCTCTTCTCACTTTGTTCTGGACCCACGACGTCGGATTGTGTTGTTGTGAGCGACGGCTTCTCAGACGACAGGCCTTCGACGGCGAGCTGACAGGAGCGAACCGTCCTCAGACGACAGGCCTGGGACTCGAACCAAAACCCTGTTTCTCTCCTCAAGATGGAACCGTTGAACAGAATTCATGTTTACAGACAAAAGGATAAATACAAATACCACTGTTCGTACTTATGTTTGCAAAGAGATTTGAGTGAGTTCAAGGAAATGATTTAAAAAAGAAAGGAAGAGTTTTCAAGAAGAAGGAAGAGGAAAAAAGGAAGAAGAGACATTAAGAAGTTGTTATTATTGCGTCAGTGGATTGAACGACTTCATCATGTGTTCTTTCTGTGTCGACAACTTCCTGCCACTGAAGGCGTCACGACGGTCGACGTCAAACACAGAAGATAAAATTCATCATCCAGACATTGACTTTTATTTCAGGGCAAAACAGTTTCTAGGGTCACAGGGGGTGGAGCCTATCCCAGCTACCCGGGAGCAAGGCGAGGGACTCCCTGAACAGCTGCAATGATAGAATACACAAAGAAGATGCAGCACGAACCACAGTTTATTACTTTCATATTTCATTCAGTCTAACATCACCTCATTTGACTCTTCCTGCCGTCTGGTCCTGGTCCTGGTCCTGGTCCTGGTTCTGGTTCTGGTCCTGGTCCTGGTCCTGGTCCTGGTCCTGGTCCTGGTCCTGGTCCTGGTCCTGGTTCTGGTTCTGGTTCTGACCCACAAGTCATTGGATTCATCTCGTGCAGCAACAGTCATGACTTTACAAAGAAGAATAAACTAAAAGTTCTGCCTGTTAAACTTGACATCTGTTCATATATTTGAGTGAATTATTAAACCAAGTTTGTTTTTATACGAGCAAAGGTTTGTAACATTCTCAGAGTCCCATAATGCACTGCAACGTTTGAAGCTCATTTTGATAAAGGGTCTTACGAAGCGACCCTTAAACAGCAAAGGAACAAAAGCCAAATATTTGCAAAGTCACATGATCTTTTTTCAACATCCCAGTTTGATCTTTATATTCATTATTTATTTTCTTCTTGTTCAAAGTGCAGAAATAAAAACAAAGACAAAACTCAAGAAAATGCTTAAATTTTACTTCCTCGTCCTGTTAAATAAATCTATTTCAACATTTCTCAGATCTTTCAAAGTCATTCTCAGCCCGTCAGGGAGGAGACAGTCTTCAGAACCAGCAGGTTAAAGGTTAAAGGTCAGGAGACTCAACTCCCTCCCTGTCCTACCATCACTCTCACCTTGAACTACCTGAGCCTTTGTTTTTGTTGATATTCTGTTTATTAGTTGATTATTTATTTTTGTTGGTTATTTATTATTATTTATTATTTAATGTCTTAATTAATGTCCTTTTAAGTCTTGAATTGTTAAGTCTTTAATTGTTTTAATGGTTTTAAGTGTTTAATGTGTTGCATGGTGTGTCAGAGAGAAACACACTTTCATTTATGCTGTACGTCTTAATACTTGTGTCTTTGACAATAAAACAAAGTTGAACTCCGTCGGCGTCGATGGTGTAACTGTCGTGAAACAGTCGCGATGAAGGAATGTTTGGATGTTGACAGAGAGAAAAATAAACGTTTGTTTCCGCTGATCCAATATTTGACACGTTTTCTATGCAAAGATAAAACAAGTTCATTTAACAGTTATTGGGAAACATTGTTCAGCAAACAGAGGCTCCGGGGCAGAGAGGCTGAACCAGCACATGAGGATCTTCTTCGTTCCTCGTCCACCGTCACAGGTTCACTTGAGTCCAGCTGTTGAACCTGCAGATGATGTCTTTAGAATTCAAATGCAAATGTAATGATTCTCTTAAAAGTCTCTTATCAACATCATATCGTGTTTGAATCGACCGTGAGTTCAATACAAAAATCAACTTCTAGTGGAAAAAAATTCGAAAAGAAAAATGTTCAAAATATTCGTTATTGAACCAAAACAAGTGCATGAAATAAATAAGAAGTTATACATAGTTCAATAAAATACTTTTTTTTTTGCTCGTGCTTTAACAACACACATGAAAATACTCAAAGCATTGGTGGAGCCAGGGTCTGATGCAGGCCAGCTCCAACACAATTTGATTTATTTGCTTTTCTCAGTAGTTCCCAAAGATTCTTGAGGCTTCATCAACATGAAGGTGTGTTGGGTCAAAGGTCAACCACCTTCCATAGATACACATGCAGTGCTGGAGGTCGTTGAGGGTTCAAGTGACTCTGCAGTTTCATTTCATTTCTATTGTGTCTAATGAGTCAGAGTTGAATCTATAAAACCTTGATTATCTAAAGAAGTGTTTATATGTTTACATGAAAGATTCCTCGTCAAACTTAGTGACGGAAGTGTTACGTAAACAACAACAAACATAAACGACATTTCTTCAGTTCTCTCACAAACACCTTCGTGTGAGAGGAAGAGTGAGAGGAAGAGTGAGAGGAAGCGTGAGAGGAAGAGTGAGAGGAAGAGTGAGAGGAAGTGTGAGAGGAAGAGTGAGAGGAAGAGTGAGAGGAAGCGTGAGAGGAAGAGTGAGAGGAAGAGTGAGAGGAAGTGTGAGAGGAAGTGTGAGAGGAAGAGTGAGAGGAAGCGTGAGAGGAAGCGTGAGAGGAAGAGTGAGAGGAAGAGTGAGAGGGAGAGTGAGAGGAAGCGTGAGAGTTAGCGTGAGAGGGAGTGTGAGAGGAAGAGTGAGAGGAAGCGTGAGAGGAAGCGTGAGAGTTAGCGTGAGAGGGAGTGTGAGAGGAAGAGTGAGAGGAAGCGTGAGAGGAAGCGTGAAAGGGAGAGTGAGAGGAAGCGTGAGAGGAAGAGTGAGAGGAAGAGTGAGAGGAAGCGTGAGAGGAAGAGTGAGAGGAAGAGTGAGAGGAAGAGTGAGAGGGAGAGTGAGAGGAAGCGTGAGAGTTAGCGTGAGAGGGAGTGTGAGAGGAAGAGTGAGAGGAAGCGTGAGAGGAAGCGTGAAAGGAAGAGTGAGAGGAAGCGTGAGAGGAAGAGTGAGAGGAAGAGTGAGAGGAAGCGTGAGAGGAAGAGTGAGAGGAAGAGTGAGAGGGAGAGTGAGAGGAAGCGTGAGAGTTAGCGTGAGAGGGAGTGTGAGAGGAAGAGTGAGAGGAAGCGTGAGAGGAAGAGTGAGAGGAAGAGTGAGAGGAAGAGTGAGAGGAAGAGTGAGAGGAAGCGTGAGAGGAAGCGTGAGAGGAAGAGTGAGAGGAAGAGTGAGAGGAAGAGTGAGAGGAAGCGTGAGAGGAAGCGTGAGAGGAAGAGTGAGAGGAAGAGTGAGAGGAAGAGTGAGAGGAAGCGTGAGAGGAAGCGTGAGAGGAAGAGTGAGAGGAAGAGTGAGAGGAAGAGTGAGAGGAAGCGTGAGAGGAAGCGTGAGAGGAAGAGTGAGAGGAAGTGTGAGAGGAAGTGTGAGAGGAAGCGTGAGAGGAAGTGTGAGAGGAAGCGTGAGAGGAAGAGTGAGAGGAAGTGTGAGAGGAAGTGTGAGAGGAAGCATGAGAGGAAGTGTGAGAGGAAGAGTGAGAGGAAGCGTGAGAGGGAGCGTGAGAGGAAGCGTGAGAGGAAGCGTGAGAGGAAGAGTGAGAGGAAGTGTGAGAGGAAGTGTGAGAGGAAGCGTGAGAGGAAGCGTGAGAGGAAGAGTGAGAGGAAGAGTGAGAGGAAGAGTGAGAGGAAGCGTGAGAGTTAGCGTGAGAGGGAGTGTGAGAGGAAGCGTGAGAGGAAGCGTGAGAGGAAGAGTGAGAGGAAGTGTGAGAGGAAGTGTGAGAGGAAGCGTGAGAGGAAGCGTGAGAGGAAGTGTGAGAGGAAGAGTGAGAGGAAGCGTGAGAGGAAGAGTGAGAGGAAGCGTGAGAGGAAGTGTGAGAGGAAGAGTGAGAGGAAGTGTGAGAGGAAGTGTGAGAGGAAGCGTGAGAGGAAGCGTGAGAGGAAGTGTGAGAGGAAGTGTGAGAGGAAGAGTGAGAGGAAGCGTGAGAGGAAGAGTGAGAGGAAGTGTGAGAGTTAGCGTGAGAGGAAGTGTGAGAGGAAGAGTGAGAGGAAGCGTGAGAGGAAGAGTGAGAGGAAGTGTGAGAGTTAGCGTGAGAGGAAGCGTGAGAGGAAGCGTGAGAGGAAGCGTGAGAGGAAGAGTGAGAGGAAGTGTGAGAGTTAGCGTGAGAGGAAGTGTGAGAAGAAGTGTGAGAGTTAGCGTGAGAGGAAGTGTGAGAGTTAGCATGAGAGGAAGTGTGAGAGGAAGTGTGAGAGTTAGCATGAGAGGAAGTGTGAGAGGAAGCGTGAGAGGAAGAGTGAGAGGAAGAGTGAGAGGAAGTGTGAGAGGAAGAGTGAGAGGAAGTGTGAGAGGAAGTGTGAGAGTTAGCATGAGAGGAAGTGTGAGAGGAAGAGTGAGAGGAAGTGTGAGAGTTAGCGTGAGAGGAAGTGTGAGAGGAAGCGTGAGAGGAAGTGTGAGAGTTAGCATGAGAGGAAGTGTGAGAGGAAGAGTGAGAGGAAGTGTGAGAGGAAGAGTGAGAGGAAGTGTGAGAGTTAGCATGAGAGGAAGTGTGAGAGGAAGCGTGAGAGGAAGAGTGAGAGGAAGAGTGAGAGGAAGTGTGAGAGGAAGAGTGAGAGGAAGTGTGAGAGGAAGTGTGAGAGTTAGCATGAGAAGAAGTGTGAGAGGAAGAGTGAGAGGAAGTGTGAGAGTTAGCGTGAGAGGAAGTGTGAGAGTTAGCGTGAGAGGAAGTGTGAGAGGAAGCGTGAGAGGAAGTGTGAGAGGAAGAGTGAGAGGAAGTGTGAGAGGAAGCGTGAGAGGAAGAGTGAGAGGAAGAGTGAGAGGGAGAGTGAGAGGAAGCGTGAGAGTTAGCGTGAGAGGGAGAGTGAGAGGAAGTGTGAGAGGAAGAGTGAGAGGAAGCGTGAGAGGAAGCGTGAGAGGAAGAGTGAGAGGAAGAGTGAGAGGAAGAGTGAGAGGAAGCGTGAGAGGAAGAGTGAGAGGAAGAGTGAGAGGAAGCGTGAGAGGAAGCGTGAGAGGAAGAGTGAGAGGAAGAGTGAGAGGAAGAGTGAGAGGAAGCGTGAGAGGAAGCGTGAGAGGAAGAGTGAGAGGAAGAGTGAGAGGAAGCGTGAGAGGAAGCGTGAGAGGAAGAGTGAGAGGAAGTGTGAGAGGAAGTGTGAGAGGAAGCGTGAGAGGAAGCGTGAGAGGAAGTGTGAGAGGAAGAGTGAGAGGAAGCGTGAGAGGAAGAGTGAGAGGAAGCGTGAGAGGAAGTGTGAGAGGACGAGTGAGAGGAAGTGTGAGAGGAAGTGTGAGAGGAAGCGTGAGAGGAAGCGTGAGAGGAAGTGTGAGAGGAAGTGTGAGAGGAAGAGTGAGAGGAAGCGTGAGAGGAAGAGTGAGAGGAAGTGTGAGAGTTAGCGTGAGAGGAAGTGTGAGAGGAAGAGTGAGAGGAAGCGTGAGAGGAAGAGTGAGAGGAAGTGTGAGAGTTAGCGTGAGAGGAAGCGTGAGAGGAAGCGTGAGAGGAAGCGTGAGAGGAAGAGTGAGAGGAAGTGTGAGAGTTAGCGTGAGAGGAAGTGTGAGAAGAAGTGTGAGAGTTAGCGTGAGAGGAAGTGTGAGAGTTAGCATGAGAGGAAGTGTGAGAGGAAGTGTGAGAGTTAGCATGAGAGGAAGTGTGAGAGGAAGCGTGAGAGGAAGAGTGAGAGGAAGAGTGAGAGGAAGTGTGAGAGGAAGAGTGAGAGGAAGTGTGAGAGGAAGTGTGAGAGTTAGCATGAGAGGAAGTGTGAGAGGAAGAGTGAGAGGAAGTGTGAGAGTTAGCGTGAGAGGAAGTGTGAGAGGAAGCGTGAGAGGAAGTGTGAGAGTTAGCATGAGAGGAAGTGTGAGAGGAAGAGTGAGAGGAAGTGTGAGAGGAAGAGTGAGAGGAAGTGTGAGAGTTAGCATGAGAGGAAGTGTGAGAGGAAGCGTGAGAGGAAGAGTGAGAGGAAGAGTGAGAGGAAGTGTGAGAGGAAGAGTGAGAGGAAGTGTGAGAGGAAGTGTGAGAGTTAGCATGAGAAGAAGTGTGAGAGGAAGAGTGAGAGGAAGTGTGAGAGTTAGCGTGAGAGGAAGTGTGAGAGGAAGCGTGAGAGGAAGTGTGAGAGGAAGAGTGAGAGTTAGCGTGAGAGGAAGAGTGAGAGGAAGTGTGAGAGGAAGCGTGAGAGGAAGAGTGAGAGGAAGAGTGAGAGGGAGAGTGAGAGGAAGCGTGAGAGTTAGCGTGAGAGGGAGAGTGAGAGGAAGTGTGAGAGGAAGAGTGAGAGGAAGCGTGAGAGGAAGCGTGAGAGGAAGAGTGAGAGGAAGAGTGAGAGGAAGAGTGAGAGGAAGCGTGAGAGGAAGCGTGAGAGGAAGAGTGAGAGGAAGAGTGAGAGGAAGCGTGAGAGGAAGCGTGAGAGGAAGAGTGAGAGGAAGAGTGAGAGGAAGAGTGAGAGGAAGCGTGAGAGGAAGCGTGAGAGGAAGAGTGAGAGGAAGAGTGAGAGGAAGCGTGAGAGGAAGCGTGAGAGGAAGAGTGAGAGGAAGTGTGAGAGGAAGTGTGAGAGGAAGCGTGAGAGGAAGTGTGAGAGGAAGCGTGAGAGGAAGAGTGAGAGGAAGTGTGAGAGGAAGTGTGAGAGGAAGCATGAGAGGAAGTGTGAGAGGAAGAGTGAGAGGAAGCGTGAGAGGGAGCGTGAGAGGAAGCGTGAGAGGAAGCGTGAGAGGAAGAGTGAGAGGAAGTGTGAGAGGAAGTGTGAGAGGAAGCGTGAGAGGAAGCGTGAGAGGAAGCATGAGAGGAAGAGTGAGAGGAAGAGTGAGAGGAAGCGTGAGAGTTAGCGTGAGAGGGAGTGTGAGAGGAAGCGTGAGAGGAAGCGTGAGAGGAAGAGTGAGAGGAAGTGTGAGAGGAAGTGTGAGAGGAAGCGTGAGAGGATGCGTGAGAGGAAGTGTGAGAGGAAGAGTGAGAGGAAGCGTGAGAGGAAGAGTGAGAGGAAGCGTGAGAGGAAGCGTGAGAGGAAGCGTGAGAGGAAGAGTGAGAGGAAGCGTGAGAGGAAGTGTGAGAGGAAGCGTGAGAGGAAGCGTGAGAGGAAGAGTGAGAGGAAGTGTGAGAGGAAGTGTGAGAGGAAGCGTGAGAGGAAGCGTGAGAGGAAGTGTGAGAGAAAGTGTGAGAGGAAGAGTGAGAGGAAGCGTGAGAGGAAGAGTGAGAGGAAGTGTGAGAGTTAGCGTGAGAGGAAGTGTGAGAGGAAGTGTGAGAGGAAGAGTGAGAGGAAGCGTGAGAGGAAGAGTGAGAGGAAGTGTGAGAGTTAGCGTGAGAGGAAGCGTGAGAGGAAGCGTGAGAGGAAGCGTGAGAGGAAGAGTGAGAGGAAGTGTGAGAGTTAGCGTGAGAGGAAGCGTGAGAGGAAGCGTGAGAGGAAGCGTGAGAGGAAGAGTGAGAGGAAGTGTGAGAGTTAGCGTGAGAGGAAGCGTGAGAGGAAGTGTGAGAAGACGTGTGAGAGTTAGCGTGAGAGGAAGTGTGAGAGTTAGCATGAGAGGAAGTGTGAGAGGAAGTGTGAGAGTTAGCATGAGAGGAAGTGTGAGAGGAAGCGTGAGAGGAAGAGTGAGAGGAAGAGTGAGAGGAAGTGTGAGAGGAAGAGTGAGAGGAAGTGTGAGAGGAAGTGTGAGAGTTAGCATGAGAGGAAGTGTGAGAGGAAGAGTGAGAGGAAGTGTGAGAGTTAGCGTGAGAGGAAGTGTGAGAGGAAGCGTGAGAGGAAGTGTGAGAGTTAGCATGAGAGGAAGTGTGAGAGGAAGAGTGAGAGGAAGTGTGAGAGGAAGAGTGAGAGGAAGTGTGAGAGTTAGCATGAGAGGAAGTGTGAGAGGAAGCGTGAGAGGAAGAGTGAGAGGAAGTGTGAGAGGAAGAGTGAGAGGAAGTGTGAGAGTTAGCATGAGAGGAAGTGTGAGAGGAAGAGTGAGAGGAAGTGTGAGAGTTAGCGTGAGAGGAAGTGTGAGAGGAAGCGTGAGAGGAAGTGTGAGAGGAAGAGTGAGAGTTAGCGTGAGAGGAAGAGTGAGAGGAAGTGTGAGAGGAAGAGTGAGAGGAAGTGTGAGAGGAAGTGTGAGAGGAAGTGTGAGCCTGAGCATGAGAGGAAGCGTGAGAGGAAGTGTGAGAGTGAGAGTGAGAGGAAGCGTGATAGGAAGCGTCAGAGTTAGAGTGAGCGTGAGACGAAGCGTGAGAGGAAGAGTGAGAGGAAGTGTGAGAGGAAGTGTGAGAGGAAGAGTGAGAGGAAGTGTGAGAGTTAGCGTGAGAGGAAGCGTGAGAGGAAGTGTGAGAGGAAGAGTGAGAGGAAGTGTGAGAGTTAGCGTGAGAGGAAGTGTGAGAGGAAGAGTGAGAGGAAGTGTGAGAGTTAGCATGAGAGGAAGTGTGAGAGGAAGAGTGAGAGGAAGTGTGAGAGTTAGCGTGAGAGGAAGTGTGAGAGGAAGCGTGAGAGGAAGTGTGAGAGGAAGAGTGAGAGTTAGCGTGAGAGGAAGAGTGAGAGGAAGTGTGAGAGGAAGAGTGAGAGGAAGTGTGAGAGGAAGTGTGAGAGGAAGTGTGAGAGGAAGTGTGAGAGGAAGTGTGAGCCTGAGCATGAGAGGAAGCGTGAGAGGAAGTGTGAGAGTGAGAGTGAGAGGAAGCGTGATAGGAAGCGTCAGAGTTAGAGTGAGAGTGAGAGTGAGCGTGAGACGAAGCGTGAGAGGAAGAGTGAGAGGAAGTGTGAGAGGAAGTGTGAGAGGAAGAGTGAGAGGAAGTGTGAGAGTTAGCGTGAGAGGAAGCGTGAGAGGAAGTGTGAGAGGAAGAGTGAGAGGAAGTGTGAGAGTTAGCGTGAGAGGAAGAGTGAGAGGAAGTGTGAGAGTTAGCGTGAGAGGAAGTGTGAGAGGAAGCGTGAGAGGAAGCGTGAGAGGAAGAGTGAGAGGAAGTGTGAGAGTTAGCGTGAGAGGAAGTGTGAGAGGAAGCGTGAGAGGAAGCGTGAGAGGAAGAGTGAGAGGAAGTGTGAGAGTTAGCGTGAGAGGAAGCGTGAGAGGAAGTGTGAGAAGAAGTGTGAGAGCTAGCGTGAGAGGAAGTGTGAGAGGAAGTGTGAGAGTTAGCATGAGAGGAAGTGTGAGAGGAAGAGTGAGAGGAAGTGTGAGAGTTAGCATGAGAGGAAGTGTGAGATGAAGCGTGAGAGGAAGAGTGAGAGGAAGAGTGAGAGGAAGCGTGAGAGGAAGAGTGAGAGGAAGTGTGAGAGGAAGAGTGAGAGGAAGAGTGAGAGGAAGCGTGAGAGGAAGAGTGAGAGGAAGTGTGAGAGTTAGCGTGAGAGGAAGTGTGAGAGGAAGCGTGAGAGGAAGCGTGAGAGGAAGTGTGAGAGGAAGAGTGAGAGGAAGTGTGAGAAGAAGTGTGAGAGTTAGCGTGAGAGGAAGTGTGAGAGGAAGTGTGAGAGTTAGCATGAGAGGAAGTGTGAGAGGAAGAGTGAGAGTTAGCATGAGAGGAAGTGTGAGAGGAAGAGTGAGAGTTAGCATGAGAGGAAGTGTGAGAGGAAGAGTGAGAGGAAGTGTGAGAGTTAGCATGAGAGGAAGTGTGAGATGAAGCGTGAGAGGAAGAGTGAGAGGAAGAGTGAGAGGAAGCATGAGAGGAAGTGTGAGAGGAAGAGTGAGAGGAAGCGTGAGAGGAAGTGTGAGAGTTAGCGTGAGAGGAAGTGTGAGAGGAAGTGTGAGAGTTAGCATGAGAGGAAGTGTGAGAGGAAGAGTGAGAGGAAGTGTGAGAGGAAGTGTGAGAGGAAGTGTGAGAGTTAGCATGAGAGGAAGCGTGAGAGGAAGTGTGAGAGGAAGCGTCAGAGTGAGAGTGAGAGGAAGCGTGATAGGAAGCGTTTGAGTTAGAGTGAGAGTGAGAGTGAGCGTGAGACGAAGCGTGAGAGTGAGTGTAAGAGGAAGAGTGAGAGTGATCGTGAGAGGAAGCGTGATAAGAAGCATCAGAGTGAGAGTGAGCGTGAGAGGAAGCGTGAGAGGAAGCGTTAGAGTGAGAGTGAGAGGAAGTTTCAGAGTGAGAGTGAGCGTAATAGGTAGCGTCAGAGTGAGAGTGAGCGTAAGGTGAGGTGTGAGAGTGAGTGTGAGAGGAAGCGTGAGAGTGAGAGGAAGCGTCAGAGTGAGTGTGAGCATGAGATGAAGCGTGAGAAGAGTGAGAGTGAACGTGAGAGGAAGCGTGAGAGGAAGTGTGAGAGTGAGTGTGAGAGGAAGCGTGAGAGTGAGAGGAAGCGTGAGAGTGAGAGGAAGCGTGAGAGGAAGAGTCAGAGTGAGTGTGAGCATGAGATGAAGCGTGAGAAGAGTGAGAGTGAACGTGAGAGGAAGCGTGAGAGGAAGTGTGAGAGTGAGAGTGAGAGGAAGCGTCAGAGTGAGAGTGATTGTGAGAGGAAGCGTGAGAGGAAGCGTTAGAGTGAGAGTGAGAGGAAGCGTCAGAGTGAGAGTGAGAGGAAGCGTCAGAGTGAGAGTGAGAGGAAGCGTCAGCGTGAGAGTGAGAGGGAGCGTGAGAGTGAGAGGAAGCGTCAGAGTGAGAGTGAGAGGGAGCGTGAGAGTGAGAGGAAGCGTCAGCGTGAGAGTGAGAGGGAGCGTGAGAGTGAGAGGAAGCGTCAGCGTGAGAGTGAGAGGAAGCGTCAGAGTGAGAGTGAGAGTGAGCGTGAGACGAAGTGTGATAAGAAGTGTCAGAGTGAGAGTGAGAGTGAGAGGAAGCGTGAGAGGAAGCGTCAGAGTGAGAGTGATTGTGAGAGGAAGCGTGATAAGAAGTGTCAGAGTGAGAGTGATTGTGAGAGGAAGCGTGAGAGGAAGCGTTAGAGTGAGAGTGAGAGGAAGCGTCAGAGTGAGAGTGAGAGGAAGCGTCAGCGTGAGAGTGAGAGGAAGCGTCAGAGTGAGAGTGAGAGGAAGCGTCAGCGTGAGAGTGAGAGGAAGCGTCAGCGTGAGAGTGAGAGTGAGAGGAAGCGTCAGAGTGAGAGTGAGCGTGAGACGAAGCGTGTTATTACCACGACACAGCATGAAGCTTCACTTGTATGTGCTGACAAACAAACAAACAAACAAACAAACAAACAAACAAACAAACAAACAAACAAATCACAGTAAAAGGACATTAAAGGAAAAAAGTGTAAAAATGATATTTTCTCTTGTACAAATGAAATAGTTTAATTTCTAAATATCATAGTTTAGATCACGTTATATTCTGGTGATTATTTACAGGCTTCATCCGTGTTTCCTCTCCGTCGGCGCCTGCTGTCCCAGAGGCTTTTCTCCCAGCATCCTCCCTGCTCTGGGTCCACGAGTCTGGCTCTTAAAGGTCTGTAGGTCATCAATATTGCAGAGGAATAAAGTGAGGAGCTGCTGCAGAACCTAATCAACCGGCCAAGATTTGGTGAAAGACTTATTTTGAACGTAGGCTTGAGCACGAGCGTCACAGCAGCTTTGTTGGTTAAACTCCAGCTGCTCGTCCTGAACAGACCCATCCCAGCGTGACGCCAGTTGTAGCTTCATCTGCGATAGAAGCAGGTGTTGCTGGACTTTGATCTCAGCAGCAGTTTCTCTTCGTTAGATCCTCGCGCCTCACAAGACACTGAGCGTTTGCACTTCCTGTATCGATTTGTTTGCTGCACATCGCAGAGAATCACGCGTGTAATGGATCATGTTTAGAGTCGCCTTTGATGTAACAACACAACTGTGTGTAGTGTTGCCAACAACACAACTCTGTGTAGTGTTGGCAACAACACAACTGTGTGTATTGTTGGCAACAAAGTGAAGAGAAATATTAATATTTCACATGTTTTTCCTGCTGTTTTCATATTTCCATCTTTAATAAACGATCGTCGAGAAGATTCAAAGTCACTCTGCGGTTCATGAAAGATTCCGTTTGAAACACGCGTGAATTATTGAAGCTTGACTTTGACTGGCAGCTGTCGGAGGAGAGCGAGGGCACGTGGAGTCAAGGTGTCAGAGATCCAAGCGAACAAAAGGCTGCGTGATGTGATGACGAGTTTAAGGAAGAATCAACTTTTATCTCTCATCCAATCATATGAATTCATTAGATTTCTTTCATCGTCATCTTCATCTTCATCTTCATCTTCATCTTCATCTTCATCTTCATCTTCATCTTCATCTTCATCATCATCATCATCATCTTCATCATCTTCATCTTCATCTTCATCTTCATCTTCATCTTCATCTTCATCTTCATCATCTTCATCATCATCTTCATCTTCATCTTCATCTTCATCTTCATCATCATCATCATCATCTTCATCATCTTCATCTTCATCTTCATCTTCATCTTCATCTTCATCTTCATCATCTTCATCATCTTCATCATCATCATCATCTTCATCTTCATCTTCATCTTCATCTTCATCTTCATCTTTATCATCTTCATCTTCATCTTCATCTTCATCATCATCATCATCTTCATCTTCATCATCTTCATCATCTTCATCTTCATCTTCATCATCATCGTCTTCATCTTCATCTTCATCTTCATCATCATCATCATCATCATCATCATCATCATCATCATCATCTTCATCTTCATCTTCATCTTCATCTTCATCATCTTCATCATCATCTTCATCTTCATCTTCATCTTCATCTTCATCTTCATCATCTTCATCATCATCTTCATCTTCATCTTCATCATCTTCATCATCATTGTTCTCAGAGTGTTACTTCTGTTTATCTTCTTCAAACATAACTGAAGCATCAAGCTAACGTTCCGCTGCCGTCTCTACTTTCTTCTATATCTTCCATCAACACGATGATAACGAACCGCTCGAGTCAATCTTCTCTTCACGCTGCGACGACTGACAAACTGTCGTTCATTCGTCAAAACCTTCACCACCAGTTTGACGATGACGTCATCAGGGCGTGACTCAACAGTCTCTAACACGCGTGTCAGTACCGTGTCCGGCCTCTATGAGCAGAAGTCACCATGATTGACAGGTTCAACACACGTCTTATGTGACAACATATAAAAACAAATGTACTGAACTTTAGGACATTTTACATCCTATTCAATATTTTATAATATTCTGATATTAGAGACGTCGTCATGAAAAACTGCATTTACATCCTGTCATGGATTTATATTATTTATTTGCTTAATAAAATAATAATATATAAAATATATATTATATAATAAAAGTCATTATCACAGGACGGCTTTGACTTCACACATAGTTCAGTGTTTGATTGTTACTATGATTATCATTATTATTAGTCTGATGGTGGTTTATTTAAGAAACCATCATAGACTAATGTCACTAAACTATGATGAAAGGAATAAACAGACTTGTTCATAGAAACACGTCTATGATCGAAGTCGAACCATCACTCGTCAACAAGCAGCACCTGTCAATCAACTGATGACAGTCTTCAGACACTTGGTTCGACCGGATGTGTTCCACGGCTTGGATCCAAAAACCTGCTCCATCTGGAACCTTCGTGACGAGACCCTGATCCAAAGAACATTAAATATCCTATAAAATAACCTGTAACCTGTGAGTTTATCTCGAACTGCATGAGAATGTAAGTGAAAGAACGTCGTTTAATATACTTTAAATAAATGATATCAAGATTTATTCTATGGTTTAAATTGTGCCGACAGAACGAAACCATGAATGTTTCCTTGTACCTTCAGGTCTGAAGCTCCTTCTGTCACAACATGAAGTATTTGCTGAACCTTCTTCTCAAGTCAAGGTCTCACAGTTGATATCAGCTCCTGTCAATCACCTCCCGCCGCCACGTCCGCCGCTGGAATATGAGTCTCTTTACTCACGTTATCCTCCAGTCGTCCGTGGAGCTGCTAATGCAAGGCGACGTGAAGAAAGGATCTGATGCATGAGTTCGTCTCGACGTGAAGAAAGTGTTTGGATCGACGTGTCAATAGTTGTTCAATTAGTGTCTCTGTGTTGTTGAAGCTTTGGAGGTTTTTCTAATGGAACGATCCTTGTTGCACATTCAGCACATTGTCGTCTTGTTGCTTCTTCTTATCACTTTGACTGATCTTTATTTACAATTAAGAACCTTTTTATTACATTTATCTTTGACTCAAATAAATATACAGCAATAATCACTTCCTGATGGAAACATCAGCTTCTCTGAACAAAGACATTTATATTATTAATTAAAATCTTTTCATCCCTAGAAAAAGTCTGTTCAAAGTTGAGATTTATATTTTATTTCCATGTGTTTGTGTCTAAACAAGAAGGATCAGTTTCTTTCAGGATCATTTTAAAATTCTGGTTCTTACTTTCAGATCTATTCATGGTCAGACCTTCATGATCTGATCCAGACTTACACCCCAGCTCGGGCTCTGAGGTCTGTGGATCAGAATCTACTGATGGTTCCTGAACTTCCGGACCAGAGGAGAGAAATCCTTCCAGACTGTTGCTCCTAAGCTTTGGAACCATCTCTGTGTTTGATGATCTACTGACTCCTTCAAGAAACATCTGTGTTTGATGATCTACTGACTCCTTCAAGAAACATCTGTGTTTGATGATCTACTGACTCCTTCAAGAAACATGTGTGTTTGATGATCTACTGACTCCTTCAAGAAACATCTGTGTTTGATGATCTACTGACTCCTTCAAGAAACATCTGTGTTTGATGATCTACTGACTCCTTCAAGAAACATCTGTGTTTGATGATCTACTGACTCCTTCAAGAAACATCTGTGTTTGATGATCTACTGACTCCTTCAAGAAACATGTGTGTTTGATGATCTACTGACTCCTTCAAGAAACATGTGTGTTTGATGATCTACTGACTCCTTCAAGAAACATCTGTGTTTGATGATCTACTGACTCCTTCAAGAAACATCTGTGTTTGATGGTCTACTGACTCCTTCAAGAAACATCTGTGTTTGATGGTCTACTGACTCCTTCAAGAAACATGTGTGTTTGATGATCTACTGACTCCTTCAAGAAACATCTGTGTTTGATGGTCTACTGACTCCTTCAAGAAACATCTGTGTTTGATGGTCTACTGACTCCTTCAAGAAACATCTGTGTTTGATGGTCTACTGACTCCTTCAAGAAACATGTGTGTTTGATGATCTACTGACTCCTTCAAGAAACATCTGTGTTTGATGATCTACTGACTCCTTCAAGAAACATCTGTGTTTGATGATCTACTGACTCCTTCAAGAAACATCTGTGTTTGATGATCTACTGACTCCTTCAAGAAACATCTGTGTTTGATGATCTACTGACTCCTTCAAGAAACATCTGTGTTTGATGATCTACTGACTCCTTCAAGAAACATCTGTGTTTGATGATCTACTGACTCCTTCAAGAAACATCTGTGTTTGATGATCTACTGACTCCTTCAAGAAACATCTGTGTTTGATGATCTACTGACTCCTTCAAGAAACATCTGTGTTTGATGATCTACTGACTCCTTCAAGAAACATCTGTGTTTGATGATCTACTGACTCCTTCAAGAAACATCTGTGTTTGATGATCTACTGACTCCTTCAAGAAACATGTGTGTTTGATGATCTACTGACTCCTTCAAGAAACATGTGTGTTTGATGATCTACTGACTCCTTCAAGAAACATGTGTGTTTGATGATCTACTGACTCCTTCAAGAAACATCAGTGTTTGATGATCTACTGACTCCTTCAAGAAACATCTGTGTTTGATGATCTACTGACTCCTTCAAGAAACATCTCTGTGTTTGATGATCTACTGACTCCTTCAAGAAACATCTGTGTTTGATGATCTACTGACTCCTTCAAGAAACATCTGTGTTTGATGATCTACTGACTCCTTCAAGAAACATCTGTGTTTGATGATCTACTGACTCCTTCAAGAAACATGTGTGTTTGATGATCTACTGACTCCTTCAAGAAACATCTGTGTTTGATGATCTACTGACTCCTTCAAGAAACATCTGTGTTTGATGATCTACTGACTCCTTCAAGAAACATCTGTGTTTGATGATCTACTGACTCCTTCAAGAAACATCTGTGTTTGATGATCTACTGACTCCTTCAAGAAACATCTGTGTTTGATGATCTACTGACTCCTTCAAGAAACATCTGTGTTTGATGATCTACTGACTCCTTCAAGAAACATCTGTGTTTGATGATCTACTGACTCCTTCAAGAAACATCTGTGTTTGATGATCTACTGACTCCTTCAAGAAACATCTGTGTTTGATGATCTACTGACTCCTTCAAGAAACATCTGTGTTTGATGATCTACTGACTCCTTCAAGAAACATGTGTGTTTGATGATCTACTGACTCCTTCAAGAAACATGTGTGTTTGATGATCTACTGACTCCTTCAAGAAACATGTGTGTTTGATGATCTACTGACTCCTTCAAGAAACATCTGTGTTTGATGATCTACTGACTCCTTCAAGAAATATCTGTGTTTGATGATCTACTGACTCCTTCAAGAAACATCTCAAGACACCTTCATTTTAGCTTTTTCTTAACTTTCTTGTTGCTGCTGTGTTTGTCTTATGTTGATCTTTTAAAGTATATATTTTATTGTTTGATTGTTAACGTTATTTGTGACCCTGGTCTAAAAACATCTTTACTAATAACCTCTACTTACTCACTTACCTACTACTGTATGTAACCAGGAGCAACTATAATCGTCAATAACATGTGAAAATGTTTGGTTTAATACTTATTTTTTAATGAAATTTCTTTCAGGTATTTATATTTTTCATTTTCAACCTAAAGTTGTTCCGTCACCACACGGTCAGTTTGAACAAATCAAACGTTCATTTTAAATTCACTGTCTTTCACTTGATATCATTTTTGATTTCTTTCAGGTTTTCTCATGATTTTCTTCTCTTTTTCTTCATGCTGTGTGTCTCTGGCTCGACGGCCCCTGACAACCGTCAGAGCAAACATTGTGGCCCCTTGGAAAATGGAGTTTCCCGCCCTCGTCCCACATCCTGTTTCCTGTCCGCACACACTTGTTTATTTATTTGCTGTTGAAACACACGATGCTCTCGCAAACGTTTAGACGATTGTGTTTCAACTTGACGGAGATTATTTTCTTCTGTCAACAAATGTTTTCTCGCTTCAATTGATGAAAGCAAAAATAAAGAAAAACGCCGTCAAGCCAACATGAAAATGAACAAAATAAACAAACTATTCAATTTCTACAGACTGTAGTTTTCCACGTTGGAACACAGCAGCTAATTATAGCCTTGAGTCGGTCTTTGATGCTTCTCCCTCAGCAGGAATCCCCGCTTTTCCTTTTCCTGGAAGCTCTTCTCGTCGCTCCCGAGGTAAACTGCTGGTGGCTCGGCTCGAGCGCCGACGTGTGACGGAGGGAAACAAAGTTCAAGCTCAAGTTTGTCCAAACAGTTCAACGGTCGTCGCAGGAAACCGCAGCCCATTTTCGACGTCAGGAACAAAACGCCTCCTGGTGAAGGCTCGGCGTGCGGCGTCCACATCTGAGGCTGGCGAGGCCTCGCAGCACGAGCCCAACATCAACAGCCAAGAGAAAAACCACCCTGAGTGTTGGCGGCCGTCGCTCGCAGACGTTGATGCAGGAACACTGAGTCCAGCTCGAACCCACACCTGGCTCCGGCCTGAGGTGTCGTGAAGCTGTTGGACTCACACACACACACACACACACACACACACATACACACACACAGACACACACACACACACACGAGCACTGAAGGTTTTCAACGACACTCTCCGAGCGTCCGATCATGTGTTTCCCATCAGTGTGCGGTGAACTTCCTGATTCTGCCGGCCTGGAAAAACATGGCTAATATGGTGTGATCCGGAAAAAAAGGCTTTGATGCGAGATCTCGACGAATCAAAACTCCATTTCCACATGTTCTGATCCATCATTGATTTCCCATAAATGTCTCTGTGTGACCAGAGCTGCGGAAACTTGTGGCGACATGTGATTGTTATGATCTTGTTCATGTCGGGTTGATGGATGGAAAAGATCCAACATAAGAAAACATGCAGCAGTCCTGGTTCTCCTCGCCAGACCCTGCTTGAGGTGTCATTAAAAAGCAATGAAACGGAGAAAAATGAACTTTTTTCGGCGACAGATCCTTCCCTGGCATCTGAAGTCGCCACACAAACTCTGGTGGACGAACACGTGATGGTTTCCAAATGATCTCGCACATGTTCCAGCGTGAAGAGAAGCTCAGGACGTGTTCAAATGTTCTCGTGAAGGTTGGATTGAGGATCATTGAAGGAAAGAGTAGAATGGAGAAGAGATTGAAGATGGATCTGATAAGTCTTTCCTCACGATCGGAACTTAGAATCGAAGCGTGACTATCGAGCGTGTTTCTAAAGCTTCAGGCGAAAGAACGACGAGTGATTTGCTGACGACGACCAACATGTTCTCATGCTTTACTTGAAGAAACATCTCTATCATGGAGTCGTGACGAGGGTCGGACCACCTCAGCAGAGGACAAACAAGTGTGAATCCAGCGCTGAAAACACTCCTGCGGGGAAACGTGTGATATTAACAGACGCACTTGTACGTGACGCTGGCAGTAAATAAGCTGCAGCTGGAATATTCATGCAGATCCTCCAGGTCTCACCAAATGCACTTTCAGTCTCAGATTGCAGTCCCGTATTTACTCTGCGCCGACGAGCCGAGCAGCGATAATCGCTGATTGAAATGTAAATGGGGGGGCGCTAACTGAAGTATTAGGAGCTGCTGCGCTCCGAGTGCACATATGAATTACAACACATTTCTCTCATTGGACATTATGTAAATGGAGGCGTAAGTGACTGGTGGGGAAAAAGAAAAGTGATGCAGGATAAGTGAGAGGATGTTCTGGATAATTCACATCCAGTTGTGATCATTTGATCATGCAAAATATATTCATTACATAAAGGTTCCTGCATGATAATAACACAAGTTAATATTGACTCTAGTTAAAACTGCACTGAGGTTAGACGGATGTTTAAATCATGAGCCCACGCTTTCGTTCAAAACATCTGCAGACATTTCTCAAATGATTATTCAACAAAAGAAAATGAACCGATCGGACTTTTGTGCAGTAAAAAAAAAAGGTTTTCACTGATTTAACTGTTGAAATGGAAACTAGACAAAGGTTTTTGGTAAAATAAAGTTATTTAATGAGGTGTTGCTTTCTTGTTAATACTGTCATAAAATAAACAAAATAAATCCAAAATAGATAATACGTTCATTTCACAGAAATATTGATTCATAGTTGACGAAGTTAGTGATGGAACGTCGTGTTATTCGTCGTACTATATATGTTTATTGACTTGTATTTGTTGTGTTTATGTAATATTTCTTTTAACCCCTGAAAATCAACATGATACTTTATTTATGTTGTTGTCACTTTGGCTGTAATGTCAGCGAAAGAGTTCTACAGCAGCAAATGGGACTATATTGGCCAAAGTTATTATTTTATTCAATTATTATTTTTTATATTTTTGTCAAATGATCGACAGGATCTTAGAGAAAACATCTTTATTGTATTAAAACAAAACAGTATATTAAAGCTTTAAATTATGTTATATTGAATTTCAACACATTTTAAAACCAGCTGAATAAATATGTTTATTGTGTATATGTATATGTATTGTGTGTTTTTCTGACGTAAGTTGGTTCAAGTTTCCATTGAAACTTCACTTTGTTGCTGGATTGTTATTTTAAGGTAGTTTTAATGAAGTGTTAACCATGTGGTGCCCCCTAGTGGTTGGCTGACTACTGTTTAAACCAGTGGTTGATTAGATTTCAACGAATCCGCCTTAAAAATGTAATCATTCAAGATGAAGATCAAGAACCAAAAAAATATATTCTTTCAAATCAAAAAGTCGCTTCATCATATTTATGTTCAACAAAGATTCTATTTTCATATTTCATCAGAATAATAAACTGTCGACAAACAAAGAAGATGTTTTTTCCCCAAAGATAAACAAAAAACAAGCGTCGAAGGCGTGTCTGTCGTTCAACTATGAACTCCAGCTGCAGGCGACATTGTGATATAAAACAAATAAATAACATCAAAGTTGAATTCTTTCTGACAGTTTTATCTTTTTCTTCCTGTGTTTGGAGAAGCCGCGTCCTTGACAGAAGAAAGGTGGAGGCGCAGATATAATGAGGGGTTGAGCAGCGGTCCGGTCCGAGCCCGGCCCAGTTCCCGGGCCTGTAAACAATGAGGGTGTGGATTAGTTTGGAAACAATGTGTTTATTTAAAAAGGCCACTTCCTGTCCGGACCGAGCGAGTCTGGTTTCGTTGGCAGAGTCTGGAGTAAAATCATCGTTGGGAAGAGAAGCTGAAACACCTTCGTCTGTTCGTGAAACTTTTGTTTTTGTTGAGGCTGTTTTGCTGCGTGATCATCGCACGTGTGAAAAAAAAGATATTTCTGCTTATTTTCAGTTTGCCGCGAGCGCTTCACAGGAAGTGCTCGCCGGGGGTGAGATGAGCCGAGGCTGTGCAGCCCGCGAGCGACGCCAGCATCACAAACTGCCCAGAGCCACATCCTGTCCAAAAGGAAAAGACTTGCACTTTCTTTTCAGGAGCAGCATTAATGCTCGTTTACCCAGAAAGCATCAGTCCTGGAGCCGCGGCCACACTTCTCTGGAAAAGTTTCATCTTTTTTGTGTTTCATCGGCATAAACAAACTCAATTCTACTTCAACACACTTTTCTTTTCCTAATATTTCATTTCCTTAATGTTTGAATCAAAATTAATTTTTGTGTCTTTTAACTTGTATTTTGTCAATGATGTTGCTTTAAAAAAATGAAGCAACAAAACCTCTTTTATTGAGTTAGATTTTAATTTCAAAATAACTTAAAATGATCTTTATTTTTACCCACATGAACAAATGAGTAACATTTAGTTGATATTATCGTCACCTTTAGTAACATTTCAAAGTACATGTGATAGAATTGAGCTCATTATTATGCTGGAAACACAGTAGACACGAGCAAGAAAGTGACGTGTATTTCTGCAGTGACTCCTTCAAAAGGTTCATGGATCCAGATGGAAATTTACAAAAACATTACAATTAAATATTACGTTTTTTTTTTTTACATATTCTTGAACATTTCATATTTTAGATCATTTTACAGAAGTTTTTCTTTCAACATACAGATCATTTGATACGATCACATGAATGATCCACTAGTTCATGTTCAGTTCAGTGAACTTACATGTTTGAGTCTTTTTGTTAATAAACGAGTTCATTTTTCTGGTTTCCTGCCCAAAGGTCTGACGTTAATCTTGAAAAAATTGGTTAAATTTATTAAGGCTTTATTTTTGCTTCAACTGAGATCTTAAGTTTTATTCGTATTTTTGTTTTTCTAAATAACATTAAAATGTTAACATTGAAATGTGTTTTTCTCAATAATATCAAATTCAACCTTCACTCATGTTCTTGTGTTATTAATGTTGATTATTTTCAGAGTCATCTGTTCTTTTTAGGGACAAAAATGTTTGTTCATTTTAATGTAGCGACTGGAGCTTCATTAAACAACTCTATATTTTTATTCTCAAGACGTTTCTATTTGTTCAGGCTTTTCCTTGATTTTCTGGAACTGCTGTTGTGTTATCAGTTTTATCTTGATCTTTAAAGTATGTACTTTATTGAATATTGTTTTGATCGTTTAAGCGCTTTGTGACCCTGGTCTGGAAAAGCGCTTTATAAATACAAATGACTTAATTACTTACTTCCTATATTTTAAACTAACCTGTGGCAGAAGTTTAACATTATAAACAAGTATCGTACAGTCGACTGTACTGGAGTATCAACTGTCACTTTAAGAAAACCTTTCTTTTTTAAACACGACTGAAGCGTTTTTGTCTTATTAGCTCAATTATTAAGTAAGTAAGTAAGTAATATTTATTTATAGAGCGCTTTTCGAGACCAGTTATTGTGAATAAAGACGTATTGTTTCTATTATTTCTATTGAATTCTCAGCGTTTGTTCGCAACATTAAACAAGTCGTTCTCGGCTGGAGATGGTTGAACGTGTCATGAGCCTGAAAGGAGTGGAAGAGTGAGAAGTGTGACCTCAGACCGGAGACC
>NC_141827.1:1105000-1112500 GCF_982586985.1 Callionymus lyra | reverse complement strand
GAAATTCTACTGAAGCCTGAAGACGATGTTCAGACGAGACGATCAACTTGAAACATTTAAAACATTAATAACATTAAAAACATTAATAAAAAAGTCTCTTTTGACCGTATCTGGTCCAGAAGTTCAGCGAGTTCATCTAAACCTTGGGATCAACAAACGAGGATCAACAACAAACGAGGAGATTTGAAACTTTTCTGAACAACCAGCGTTTTTATTGCATGTTGAGAATGTCAGTCACTGACGTACAGTTTCTGCTTCAGGCAGACGAGGAATGATGAGACGTTACACTGAAGTGACAAGATTTCTCTCAAAGAAAGTTCAAAGGAAACGACGTAAGAAAAGGAATGAGAAACGAAAGACAAGCTCTTCTTCTTCTTCTTCAGGAAAGAAAGTGTGACGAGAAGGAAGAGGGAACGACAGGATGGCTTCTCTTGCAGTGACCTCTACTGTGACCTTTGAGATAAAAATATAAATATCTTCAAACTAAAGGAGGTGGACACGACAATATTCTTTACATCTTGGCACTGCATATTTTTCTTCTTTTCCTATTAACTTCATAGAAAATATCCTTAATACTCCCGTATATTATTAGTTACTGACCCTTCAAACCAAAAAACCCACAACCCTGGGATGAATCATGCAAGTTCTCGCTCGTCGAGCGAACAAATACCTGTCGGCCCTTTTTTTTCTTTTTTCTCTTTTTTTTGTCAAGCAGGAACTTTCGAGGCGGAGCCACAGGCGGCAGTGGCCAGTGGTCGGACCGTCGGAGGAAGATATAAAAACAGATTTACACAAAACAAAACTGTACAAAATGCTTCGGTCACTGGTGACAGAGAAAAGTCTGTCGTCTATTTTACACTTTTAAAATCAGGGACCCCCCCCATGACCCCTCCATGACCCCTCCATGACCCCTCCATGACCCCCCCCATGACCCCCCCATGACCCCCCCCTCCACCACAGCCGTGTCAAAGCGAATATTACTAAGTCAAATACATTTGCAGCACATTTTCCGATACATACAGCAGTTTCTTCTGTCAATGTTCAGGATCCACTCATGACACGTATGTACAGTCGAGCAGTCACAGTCACAGACACAGTCACAGACACAGTCACAGACACAGTCACAGACGCAGTCGAGCAGTCACAGACACAGACGCTGTCACAGACGCAGTCACAGTCACAGACGCAGTCACAGACAGTCGAGCAGTCACAGACACAGTCACAGACAGTCGAGCAGTCACAGACAGTCGAGCAGTCACAGACAGTCGAGCAGTCACAGACAGTCGAGCAGTCACAGACACAGTCACAGACAGTCGAGCAGTCACAGACAGTCGAGCAGTCACAGACAGTCGAGCAGTCACAGACACAGTCACAGACAGTCGAGCAGTCACAGACACAGTCACAGACAGTCGAGCAGTCACAGACACAGTCATAGACGCAGTCACAGACAGTCGAGCAGTCACAGACGCAGTCGAGCAGTCACAGACACAGACGCTGTCACAGACGCAGTCACAGTCACAGACGCAGTCACAGACAGTCGAGCAGTCACAGACACAGTCACAGACAGTCGAGCAGTCACAGACAGTCATAGACGCAGTCACAGACAGTCGAGCAGTCACAGACGCAGTCACAGACAGTCGAGCAGTCACAGACACAGTCATAGACAGTCGAGCAGTCACAGACAGTCGAGCAGTCACAGACGCAGTCACAGACAGTCGAGCAGTCACAGACGCAGTCACAGACAGTCGAGCAGTCACAGACACAGTCATAGACAGTCGAGCAGTCACAGACAGTCGAGCAGTCACAGACACAGTCACAGACAGTCGAGCAGTCACAGACACAGTCATAGACGCAGTCACAGACAGTCGAGCAGTCACAGACAGTCGAGCAGTCACAGACAGTCGAGCAGTCACAGACAGTCGAGCAGTCACAGACACAGTCACAGACAGTCGAGCAGTCACAGACACAGTCATAGACGCAGTCACAGACAGTCGAGCAGTCACAGACGCAGTCACAGACAGTCGAGCAGTCACAGACAGTCGAGCAGTCACAGTCACAGACGCAGTCACAGACGCAGTCACAGACGCAGTCAAAGACAGTCGAGCAGTCAAAGACGCAGTCACAGACGCAGTCACAGACGCAGTCACAGACGCAGTCAAAGACAGTCGAGCAGTCACAGTCACAGACGCAGTCACAGACGCAGTCACAGACGCAGTCACAGACAGGACGAGGAGAAACGAATCATGAAGCCTGAGTTTCTGGAGGTCGAGCTCTGACATGCAAACACTGGGAATCGTGAGGTTCTCGTGCAGTTGTGTTGAGGAACGTTCAGCTACACCTGCTGAGAAGGTTCTGCTCGTTTGTCACGTCGTGCTACTGAAGCGGTGAAGGTTCTTGTACCTTCAGAGTCGACAGGAGTGTTTTTAAGAATAAAAAAAACATCACAATCACAACGTGTCGCCTGAACAACGGGATCTGTCGACGCTCGAGGAGAACAGAAGCTCGAGGAGAACAGAAGCTCGAGGAGAACATAAGCTTGTGGAGAACAGAAGGTCTTGAAGAACAGAAGCTCGAGGAGAACAGAAGCTCGAGGAGAACAGAAGCTCGAGGAGAACAGAAAATGGCGGTTCAGTCGTCAAACCTTCTTCTTCAACCTGCCGGATTTGGTCATTTTTGTTTCAGCTCTCGTGACGTTTGGTCGACGCAGGATTAAAACTTTGGTCGTCGCTGATCCTCCTCGACGTCTGTTGCATGAACGTGTCTTTGGTCGTCGCAGCAGAAGCGAAGGCAGAAGAAATGAAAGGAAATAAAGACGTTTCACACGACGTTCACGACGTTGATCTGACATTATTTACCAGTGAAGGTCATTGAAAGGTCATCGTGTGCTTTTGTTTTTCTGACACTTTTTCAACTAACTAAAAATAAAAGGAAACGTTTTGTTAAATTAGGTTTGAATTCGTCTAAATATAAATCCAAGCATTTGGAACGAAACTTGTTATCTTTGAAACGATCAGTTTCTTCGTTCCTGAACGAACGAAACCCTCGTTTAGACGTTGATTCTTCTCTAGAGTTTAATCTTAATCTTCTTCAGTAAAACATCATTTTTTCAAGGTTTCGCTCAAACTTGAGTTCGATTCCCGGGAAGTTTCATCACGACATCGTCACCGTGACGACCAGTTCAGTGAAAGAACGATTACTTTAAAACTTTATCGTCTCGTGTTCCTGCGTCTTATCGTGAATCAGATCCTCTGGTCAGGACTAAAGGTCACGGGTTCACAGCAGGGGTCGCGACGCAGAAACTCTTCTCTGGGTTTGAATGTCGTTTTCACGCGACGACCACGAGCGAAGCCACTGGAATGTTTGAAACTCTGGAGTCTCGGCTCCATCCTGCGAGTCAAACGAGTCAGTAGAACCGTGAGTCACGACGAGTGCCATCCTTTTCTCAGTGGTCGTCATGACGACGAGAGGCGAGCATTGTGTCGTTTCATCAGGATCAATCCTGAGGATTAAACTAAACTTCATTGACGCGACAGAACCTTCATGAGCAGCCGTGCACACTTCATGTGCTGCGGGGGCGGAGCCAGGGGGCGAGGGGCGGGGCCAGAGGGGCGAGGGGGCGGGGCCAGGGGAGAAGAAAAGTTGCTACTATGTTTGGAACATTGGCTTCACGAGTGTGTGCTCTGGGAAACATTCATCATCAAGTGCTGAACACACAGAATTTTGGGCCACGAAGCCTGACGAGGTCACGAAAGACAAGAAAAGGAAAAACAGCAATGAAGACCCGCTTAACCCCGCCCACCTAAAACATCCCTCACGTGCAGGAGGCAGTGGTCGGCCTCACACATCAAACACACCAAACGTCAGGCGTTCTGTCTCGGCGTCCAGAGAGAGACGTGGGCGAGGGTTGGGGGGACAGTGGTGGGGTGGGGGGGGGACCCCAGTGGCGGTCGTGGACCACGTCTCTGCGTACCACACGGTACCGTCGCACACGCCCGGGTCCGTCTGACCCGGCGTGTGTTCTTGTCATGGCACTGAAAGTTACTTGAAAACGAGGCTGCAGTTCACGGCTCGTCCTACAGGCGACCGACGCGGCGCCACTACAGCATGTCGTCGTGGTTCTGGTCGTCGTCGTAGTCCCTGTGGTGGTCGAAGTCCGGACTGTGGTTGGCGGTCGTGACCAGGGAGAGCGGCCCGTCCTGGTCCTCGGGGTCCAGGGGTTCCTCCTTCACGCTGATGTGATGCCTGGAGGAGCAGAGCGTCAGTCACCACCAATGAATGCAACCGCCGTCTCCGGCGAGTCCAGAACGAATCACTGACATTATGACGTCATGAGAGTCAAGAACAATGTTCAAATGTTAGTTGATTTATTTTGTCTGTTTCTCGTCATCGTGACCAACTCGTTATTGTTCTTCAATTAAGTTTGGAATTTTTAGTTTTTATCATTATTTATTTTATTATTTCTATCATTATTTCTATTATTATTTCTATCGTTATTTCTATCATTATTTATTTTATTATTTCTATCATTATTTCTATTATTGTTTCTATCATTATTTCTATCAATATATCCGTAATTAATTTACATCACTAATTATATCAATAATTCTATTATTTCAATCATTATTTACAACAATTATTTATTTCATTATTCACATAATTACTTATATAATTATTTACATCATTAATTATTTATATTATTTCTATTAGACCTTGACCTCCTGAGGGATCAATACCTTATATCATTATTTCTCTACAAACATGAATGAATGGATCAAATTAACTGTTCATTGTTCACCTGTGTTTGATTATTTTCTCTCAACACGTTCAGTTCTATAACGTCCAGGTGAGTCTCAGGTAAATATAACGTCCAGGTGAGTCTCAGGTAAATATAACGTCCAGGTGAGTCTCAGGTAAATATAACGTCCAGGTGAGTCTCAGGTAAATATAACGTCCAGGTGAGTCTCAGGTAAATATAACGTCCAGGTGAGTCTCAGGTAAATATAACGTCCAGGTGAGTCTCAGGTAAATATAACGTCCAGGTGAGTCTCAGGTAAATATAACGTCCAGGTGAGTCTCAGGTATATATAATGTCCAGGTGAGTCTCAGGTAAATATAACGTCCAGGTGAGTCTCAGGTAAATATAACGTCCAGGTGAGTCTCAGGTAAATATAACGTCCAGGTGAGTCTCAGGTAAATATAATGTCCAGGTGAGTCTCAGGTAAATATAACGTCCAGGTGAGTCTCAGGTAAATATAATGTCCAGGTGAGTCTCAGGTAAATATAACGTCCAGGTGAGTCTCAGGTAAATATAATGTCCAGGTGAGTCTCAGGTAAATATAATGTCCAGGTGAGTCTCAGGTAAATCAGTCACGGAGTCAAATGCACACGTTTGTCTCTGAAAGTCTGGAAGTCGACGGAACGATCGACGTCTTTTCTTCGCTTCGATCTGCGTCACAAACTGAGGACGAGAACGAACCGGAGGGTTCGACGCAGGAGTGAAGGGGCCTCACGGAGCCACGGGTAGACGGAGGCCGGCGCGGCCGCAGGCTCTTCATCGCTTCCCTGGGACGGATGAAGGCGCGCGAGCTCCTGGATCCTGGTGTGTGTTCTCGTTAACATGCACGACCAGCAAGCGTCTCGGGAGGACGACCCGGAGCCGCCGCCGTCATTAATCAACTTCAGGCGAACACAGCGACCAGACGCCGGCGCTTGGAAGCTCCACAATTAATGCAGATTCTCCGGCGAAGTGTCAATAAGAGAAGAAAAGCTCTGGCAGCGGCGGCGCAGGCTGCTCGCTCGCACAACACGCTGATAAGAAACACCGCCTGGCGAGAATAATAACGCTGTCACTTGTAAACAAGCGAGAACACGAGACCCTCGCCGTCGCCCAACGGATCCGCCGAACGTCTCGGAGCCGGAGGACGACCTGGCGAGCGGCGGGCCGACCTGTCAGGACGCATCAGTTACCGCGGCGACCGGGGACCTCCATCAACAAAGGCGCGTCAGGGTTACTGACGGCGGCGCCGTAACGATCGTGACGGAGGCGCCGCATGCTAATGAGCCGCCATGTTTTGATGTAAATTATGAAAAAGGGGGAAAAGTAAAGTCAGCTCTTCTATCGCTGCTCACATCAAAGTCCACAAGTGCCGTCGCCTCGGGTCGAGTCTGACGCTGCAGGCGGACATGAAACTGTTATTATTCTGCTGCTGATCTCACACTTTGCTCATAATTAGATTTTGCTGGATCTTTAATTCTCGGCTGAAAAAACTCTTCACGGTCAGCAGAGCTTTTATTATTGTCGGCGCCACCAGACGGAGTTGCATCTTTGTTAATTATTATTGGATGGATTCAGCGACTGGTGAACCAAACAGATCTAAAGTAAAACACTTTGACTTCTTTTGATTCTTAGATTCTTTTTTTTTTAAATAAGATCGTACGGTTTGTAAAGATATTATTCAAACTATAATCATCGTCTTAACATCTAATAAAACCATCGTCAGGTGACTTTATTTTAGTGGATTTAATACTTAAACTCATTAAAGTCTTGAATTATCGGATGAAACTTGAATAAAAACATTTAAAAACTAAATAAATGACTTGATGTTCAGGAATGAAAGCTGAGTAAATGTTTAATAAATAATATACACGAGAATTAAAACTTATTTGGTGATACATTTATTATTATAAATGATTCATTTATTTGTTTTATTGTATTTATTATTTAACACATTTTCACTCAAGACAACATCAGAATAAAATGATATCCAAATATCGTTTGTTAAATATATATTTAACGGTTTAAATAAATATAACTTGCTCACAATAGTTCTACAAATGTATAAAAATACATCAATACATATCATTTACTATTTAAAATGTTTCTTCAATAGTTAAACATGCAACATTCCAGCCAAAAATATTCAAAATAAAAACTTTCTCTTCAACATAAATGTAAACTTTTTTACAAGAACTTTTTTCCTGCTGCACGACCTGAGCTGAACCACTTATACACACACACTTATACACACACACTTATACACACACACACACACTTATATACACACACACACACACACACACACACTTATACACACACACACACTTATATACACACACACACACACTTATACACACACACACACACACTTATACACACACACTTATACACACACACACACACACACTAATACACACACACACACACACTTATACACACACACACACACACACACACACACACACACTTATACACACACACACACACACTTATACACACTTATACACACACACACACACACACTTATACACACTTATACACACACACACACTTATACACACTTATACATACACCTATACACACACACTTATACACACACACACACACACACTTATACACACACACACACTTATACACACACATTTATACACACACTTATACACACACCTATACACACGCATTTATACACACACTTATAAACACACACACTTATACACACACAT
>NC_141827.1:1097500-1100000 GCF_982586985.1 Callionymus lyra | reverse complement strand
GTCGTGGGCGTCGTGGGCGTCTGTGGGAGACTGAGAGGAGGCGACGAGGTCGGCAGGGACTTGGACAACGTGACGCTGGAGACCAGGTTCAGCTGGAGAGACAAGATCCTCGAGTCAATGTTGTGAAAACACACCGTTTTGTCAAAGATAACTTTGTTTCAGTCCAGGGTGAGTCGATCAAATGTGATTTTGTGTTTCTGTGTTTCTGTGTCTCTGTGTCTCTCTGTATTTGTGTTTCTCTGTGTCTTTGTGTTTTTGTGTTTCTCTGTTTTTGTGTTTCTGTGTTTCTGTGTCTTTGTGTTTCTGTGTCTCTGTGTCTCTCTGTATTTGTGTTTCTCTGTGTCTTTGTGTTTTTGTGTTTCTCTGTTTTTGTGTCTTTGTGTTTCTGTGTCTTTGTGTTTCTGTGTCTTTGTGTTTCTCTGTCTCTGTGTCTTTGTGTCTTTGTGTTTCTGTGTCTTTGTGTTTCTGTGTCTCTGTGTCTTTGTGTCTTTGTGTTTCTGTGTCTTTGTGTTTCTGTGTCTCTGTGTCTTTGTGTCTTTGTGTTTCTGTGTCTCTGTGTCTTTGTGTCTTTGTGTTTCTGTGTTTTTGTGTTTCTGTGTCTCTCTGTTTCTGTGTCTTTGTGTTTCTGTGTCTCTGTGTCTTTGTGTCTTTGTGTTTCTGTGTCTTTGTGTTTCTGTGTCTCTGTGTCTTTGTGTTTCTGTGTCTTTGTGTTTCTGTGTCTCTGTGTTTTTGTGTTTCTCTGTTTTTGTGTTTCTCTGTGTTTTTGTGTTTCTCTGTTTTTGTGTCTTTGTGTTTCTGTGTCTCTGTGTCTCTCTGTATTTGTGTTTCTCTGTGTCTCTGTGTTTTTGTGTTTCTCTGTTTTTGTGTCTTTGTGTTTCTGTGTTTCTGTGTCTTTGTGTTTCTGTGTCTCTGTGTCTTTGTGTTTCTCTGTGTCTTTGTGTTTTTGTGTTTCTCTGTTTTTGTGTCTTTGTGTTTCTGTGTTTCTGTGTCTTTGTGTTTCTGTGTCTCTGTGTCTTTGTGTTTCTCTGTGTCTTTGTGTTTTTGTGTTTCTCTGTTTTTGTGTCTTTGTGTTTCTGTGTTTCTCTGTTTTTGTGTTTCTCAACGGTCCAGACCTCGACTGAAACGCTCGTCAAAATGCTCCTCGTAACAATAAACGAACAACGACGGATGTTTTCGTTGACGGAGGAGAAGAAAGTGTATGTTTTTGTTGACGGAGGAGAAGAAAGTGTATGTTTTTGTTGACGAAGGAGAAGAAAATGTATTTTTTCGTTGACGGAGGAGAAGAAAGTGTATGTTTTCGTTGACGGAGGAGAAGAAAGTGTATGTTTTCGTTGACGAAGGAGAAGAAAGTGTATGTTTTCGTTGACGGAGGAGAAGAAAATGTATGTTTTCGTTGACGGAGGAGAAGAAAGTGTATGTTTTCGTTGACGGAGGAGAAGAAAGTGTATGTTTTTGTTGACGGAGGAGAAGAAAATGTATGTTTTCGTTGACGGAGGAGAAGAAAGTGTATGTTTTCGTTGACGGAGGAGAAGAAAGTGTATGTTTTCGTTGACGGAGGAGAAGAAAGTGTATGTTTTCGTTGACGGAGGAGAAGAAAATGTATGTTTTCGTTGACGGAGGAGAAGAAAGTGTATGTTTTCGTTGACGGAGGAGAAGAAAGTGTATGTTTTTGTTGACGGAGGAGAAGAAAATGTATGTTTTCGTTGACGGAGGAGAAGAAAGTGTATGTTTTCGTTGACGGAGGAGAAGAAAATGTATGTTTTCGTTGACGGAGGGGAAGAAAGTGTATGTTTTCGTTGACGGAGGAGAAGAAAGTGTATGTTTTCGTTGACGGAGGAGAAGAAAATGTATGTTTTCGTTGACGGAGGAGAAGAAAATGTATGTTTTCGTTGACGGAGGAGAAGAAAGTGTATGTTTTCGTTGACGGAGGAGAAGAAAGTGTATGTTTTCGTTGACGGAGGAGAAGAAAGTGTATGTTTTCGTTGACGGAGGAGAAGAAAATGTATGTTTTCGTTGACGGAGGAGAAGAAAGTGTATGTTTTCGTTGACGGAGGAGAAGAAAGTGTATGTTTTTGTTGACGGAGGAGAAGAAAATGTATGTTTTCGTTGACGGAGGAGAAGAAAGTGTATGTTTTCGTTGACGGAGGAGAAGAAAATGTATGTTTTCGTTGACGGAGGAGAAGAAAGTGTATGTTTTCGTTGACGGAGGAGAAGAAAATGTATGTTTTCGTTGACGGAGGAGAAGAAAATGTATGTTTTCGTTGACGGAGGAGAAGAAAGTGTATGTTTTCGTTGACGGAGGAGAAGAAAGTGTATGTTTTCGTTGACGGAGGAGAAGAAAATGTATGTTTTCGTTGACGGAGGGGAAGAAAGTGTATGTTTTCGTTGACGGAGGAGAAGAAAGTGTATGTTTTCGTTGACGGAGGAGAAGAAAATGTATGTTTTCGTTGACGGAGGAGAAGAAAGTGGATGTTTTCGTTGACAGAGGAGAAGAAAGTGT
>NC_141827.1:1082500-1087500 GCF_982586985.1 Callionymus lyra | reverse complement strand
ACACACACAAACACACACACACCCCCCCACACACACACACACACACACACACACACACACACACACACACACACACACACACACACACACACACACTCACACTCACACACACACACAAACACACACACACCCCCACTCACACACACACACACACACACACACACACACACACACACTCACACACACACTCACACACACACACACACACAAACGTCTTTCTGACGTTGCACTCAAACTGTAAACATTCCCACCTGGCATCCATTTATCTACTGACCACTGCGGGCCACCAGGGACTGACAGCATCTACTGGGAGCTCCAGACTGGTTCAAACAGTGGGAAACGTCTCCGGAAAACAAACTCCCGACGAAACGTTCCATATGGTGAAACCACAATTTGAGCGAAAGCGGCCACGGCGGAGGCGAGCGATGCTGCGGCGGCGAGACAGCAGCATATGGACGCGAGGAGACGAGATACCAGAGTCTGGGGAACGAACTACATGCACCACCTGCGTCTGAATCAACTCATGTTTGGATTGAACTCGTGTGGAGAAGCTGCTCAGACTCGCGAGGTCGTTTCTTAAATGATGATTAAAGACGTGAAAATCTTCATCGCGCGAGATAATTAAGATGCAGTCGAGCATTTAGGGAAACGTTCTTTTTTCATCCTTTGAACGTGTGTTTTATTATACGATCGTCAACATCCATCCATACGATCGTCAACATCCACCAGAAGAACGTCAGTCCAAAGGCGTCAGAATGAAGTAAGAAAGTCATCTGTATTTATGCAGAGCTTTTCCAGACCAGGGTCACAAAGCGCTTAAACAATCAAAACAATATTCAATAAAGTATATACTTTAAAGGTCAAGAAGGCAAAGATTCTCTCGCAAGAGTTTCAACTTCAAGATATTTCCTGAAAATTGACGAGTAAATATCAATTAAACTAAAAGAAAGAAACTAACGATGAAGGAGCTTCTGTTCATGAGAACGTTTCCTAATATGAACAAATGCCTTTAAAGCCTCTTTTTAAAATAATGATACAAATTAAACAAATTCCACAACACAGATGGAAAAAGTGTTTTTCATCACTTAGATTCGACGGAATTATTGACTGTAATATTCATCCAGAGAAAATAAAGACAATAAATCTTCAAATGATGAAAACAAGTGTCGATGTTTCTTCTCTGGGCCTAAATAAATAAATGAACGTCTTCATGTTGTGTTTTAACTGGTTAGAAAACCAAAGCTCTCAGGAAGTACAAGTCGATGGTCTTCAAGCCTCTGATCAGGTTCAGGTCCAGATAAGTTCTCGCTCACACACGTCCATCAGATTATTCATCCGTCCCTGCGGCTCCTGATTGTTGTTCAGTAAAGTGGGCCGAGTGTGAAGACGCTCCCTGGACGTGACGCTCGGGGAACCGTGTCAGATACAGATCAGACACTTTCATTTCAACCCGCAGATCATTGAATAAAGACGACGGGCTCAGGATCGTCTTCTGCTCCGCGAGGAACAAATAAAAAAACAGCGGCAGCTGCAGAGAGCATCAGGGATGTTGGGAAGAACAGAAATCTTAGACGGATGCCACGGTGAGGAGCTAAGAGCACAAGCCTCATCTTCGCCGTGTCAATCTGGCACTGATTGAATTTCTCCTCCTTCCTTAAGACGGAAGTGCGGAGCCGGTGAGTGATTCCTGTGGATGCACTTAAGGTTTTAGTTGCAGGCGTCGTCGTGCCTGGGCAGATTTTATATGACACATGAAACTAACTACAAGGTACTTAAGGCCTCCTGTAAACCAATCTGAAGCCGCTCACAAAGACGCACCGGAGAGGCTTGTTTCTGTGGCCTGACAGAAGGACTCGCATCAATTAAAAGTTCATTAAGTTCATCAGCGGGAGGGTCGGGGGGGCGAGGGTCGGGGGGGCGACGCCCGGGCGGCCATTATCTTCAGATGATTATTCAAATCCCTGGATTATAATGCAGACATTTGCTCTCGGAATAATCACACTCTACATTATTGCCCTTTTTCTTCAGTGGATTCAAGTGTTTTTAAATGAACACAAGCTACGTTAGCATCGCTGCACGTAAGGAATATTCTCTTCTTTGTATCAGTGGTGGAGCTAATCCATGACAGTGCGGAGGAAAATCACCTGCTCGCTCGCTGACAGATCTAAGATCCTGCCAGAATATTCCGACGGAGGCTGCCTTCTTCACTTAAGCTCGTGTTAAACTGCTGTTGACATCTTCTTTAATCTCTGACAGGCAAAAGCTGCGGCGCCGGCATCACGTCTGCGCCCATGTTTCCCTGCGAGCTTCACCTGCTCCACGCACAGAAGTGGTTGGAAAATGAAAGCCACGTTTGTTCTGATGTTTGTGTGATGGTCAGTGTTTGTTTATTCGCCAGCGTTGAAACAAGATGGAGGAATAACTTGGGTTTACGTGTCGACACTATAACTTCAAGTAGAATTGTTTCGACAGCTGCCTCTTAATTCTTTATAAAGGGTTTATTTAACAGTTCAACTGAACTTTGAATATCAATTTGGTATTTCCTCTTTTCTGGTCAGTTTTTGGACGAGTTTTGACTCCATTATTGTTCATTAAAAACTATATATTTTTAAATCCAAACATATTCAATTTTCATCTGATGAAACTGTATTTTTTATCTTTTTTTTCAGTGTTTTCTTGATTGTGTTTCACATGATATTGATGTTTTTATTTCCTTCATCGCTGATAAAAAAATATTTTCTTCGCTCTCGACTCTCAGTGACGTGTGTCGACGTGTGAATCCCTGTTAACTGTGAGAAACTTCCTGTACTGTGTGATGAAGCTCAGTTCTATCGACGATATTTCAAATGCTGGCAAAGGAATTGAAGTAAAGATAAATATAAATAATATCAGATAAAAATCAGGACAGAAGTGAGCTGCTTGGCTGAGGTCTGCAGTCTCTTGAGTACTGTTGAGTTACACATATTTAATAGTTTAATTAGCTTGTGTTATCATAGAGTCTTTTTTATGTTTCTGGGCCTTCGGGTCACCTTGACCCTGAGCTAACACAAGGCTTGACATCATCATCATCATCATCATCTCAGGCTCAGCCACCAGCTTGACTCATGAACCAGTTGTTGAGACAGAAGATCGAATACGTTCAATAACTATTTACATCGACAACATTCACTTCCTTTCATCTCCTGCTGCCGTATCGCCGTTTCCTGGCCCCGCCCCCTTTTCCCTCTCGCCGTGGATCACCTCCAACCGCCTTTACGTTCCTGCGTTAAACGCTTGCTTTCATAATGACGTGTGTTATTTTTTGATCAAGGAAACACAAGTCAGATGTTCGCAGTGAGCTCACGCCGCCCGAGGCTCCTCAGCAGCAGTTCAAAGATCAGAAAACAAACGACGGAGACGCCAAATGAATTCTTTCCTTTCACACAAACACACACTCGCTCTCAGCCACGCGATGATTCATCCTGAGATGAAAATGATTCGTATAGTCTGTTACGAGGAACCGAACTGAAGATGTTGGTTTTCACAGAACAATGACGATGTTTTCATCTGAAGGCGCTGAGCTCAGGTGTGACTATGAAGTGAAGGCTCGTGAGGTCGAAGGTCAACACACCAGGAGAGAGAAAGCCACTTACATTTCCCTCTTGTGACTCAGGTACTGGCCGTTGGTGGAGGCGTGCTGGTTGAGGAGGGGGTTCTTGGGCGTGACGGGGGACGACAGGTCCAGACCTCGGTGGCCGTTGTTGCTGCTGCTGTGGTTGTTGTGACTGTTGTGACTGTTGTGACTGTTGTGGTTGTTGTGGTTGTTGTGGTTGTTGTGGTCGTTGTGGTTGTTGTGCTCCTCCTTCACGTCCGTCACCTCCTTCCACAGTAGCTGCAGCTGCTCCGCTGGAATCATGCCTGCCCCGAAACAAACCAGATCATTAAATCAATTAGCGTCTAATCCAAGTCTCCACTTCACAACTTAATTAAATCATGCGTCTGTAAACAAAACTGCCATTAATTAGGAAATATTGCGCTACAGGGAAGAGCATCCTTCAGCACGTTATCCGCCGCTGCTCCTGTGATCTGAAGCGTGTTTGTACAAATCCCTGGCATTCACACACATTTCATGAGTAAATAATTAACATCCAGACAAGGCATGAAATCTGAATAATCACCAGCGTCTTCTTCTGCCGCCGACAGGAGCAGAACACACACAACAAAAAGTTGACAATAGCGACACAAGAAAACATCCCACCCCTCGCCTGCCGCAGAAACAGGACCCCGGGGTAAGATTCTCAAAAGCGCATTAATGTGCAAAATACTTAAAGCTCTGCTCCGCCTCCAATTGACTCACAAGACTTAAACCTCATTTAACAAGTCAAGCATGCGGCAGCGCTTTGAAAAAAAACCCTTGAAGATGTTTTTTCTGTGAACTGAAAACACATCTGGGATGTTGTGAAGCCGGCGAGTGACATCCTGGTCGAAGTCAAGAATGAAAACAAATCAGAGTCAAACTGTGGATTAACATCACAGTAGATGTTCGTGTTGATATCAAGTGCTCGAGATAAGGAGCAGAGATTATTGATGTCGTTTAAACTGATCATCAGGAGAATCACTTGTTTGCTGAAGGAGGACAAACATGTCACGATGACAAAATAACATCACAAACCTACTTCCTGTTGAAGAGCGAGTGGTAAATAAACATGTCGTGATCTTTGAGTCCAACAAACGTGTTGGATGCAGGTGAGAGAAAACCTCTCGCAGATGAATCCAACCACAAAAGAGCTCCGGTCTAACATTACACTTAATTAAATCCAGAAAGATGATTTGCACGAGCTTATCTACTTGAGGTTCTATTCTCCAGACTCCTCATCCCTCCATCCCTCTCTCTCTCATCCTAGATATCTCAAGCATTCTTTTCTCAAGCGTCAGATTGTGTGTAAAACGCTTCCCGTTGTGGAAAACCTCATCGAGGTGAAGATCTCAACGGCATCGGCGCAAACATGTTTGTATTTGAT
>NC_141827.1:1067500-1077500 GCF_982586985.1 Callionymus lyra | reverse complement strand
AACCTTGTTCAATTACAGCAGAAACAAACTTCATTAGCAGCAACACAAACACCTTCAACTTCACTCAAACGTTGTGCGCTTCAACCAAGGATTGTCGTCTAATGTTTGACAACATTAACACAACTTCTTCCACAAACAACAAAGTCATAAAACGTTGAATCATATTCAAAGTTTCAAAGTCAACACGTTTCATTGACGTTGGTTTAAGAAAAACTGTTTCTACCTAAATATGAGTCAAGTTTTGTCGTCATGTGTTGAAATAAACAACAAACTGTCGACTCAACACTGGAGTGACTGTATTTTTATAACCTTTCACCTGCGTTTTCCTCGACCAATCACACGCAGGTGGATCAGGATGTTTATTAACACGCCCGACACACTGCAGGATGCGGGGCCTGTTTATGAGTACACACTCACACACACACACACACACACACACACTCACACACACACACTCACACACACACACACACTCACACACACACACACACACACACACACACACACACACTCACACTCACACTCACACACACACACACACACACACTCACACACACACACACACACACACACACACACACACACACTCACACACACACACACACACACACACACACACACACACACACACACACACACACACACACACACACACACACACACACACACACACACACAGTGAAGGGGGCACTAAAAGCACAGCCGGGTCTGCCAAGCAGTGCCGCACCCTCTCACCAAACACAGGATACACCACTTTGTTTACTTCTCACAATCCAGCGCACACACACACACACACACACACACACACACACACACACACACACACACACACACACACACACACACACACACACACACACACACACACACACACACACACAAAAGTCTTTGTGCTCAGGTCAGTTACTGGCAGAAACCAGCGAAAAAAATGCTGCTACTGTTGCTGTGGTTCTGATCCAAACCACACTCTTGGTCAGAGGTCAGAGGTCAGAGGTCAGAGGGGGCAAAACCAAAGGTCGCTCTAGTTCACAAATTACACTGACATGATGGATTTAACAAGAACAATCTAATATTTCTTCTATAGATTGTCATTATTATTATTACTATTATCATTAATATGATCATACTTATTGTAATTATTATCTTTATCATTATTATAATTATTATTAAAATCATTATTATTATTTTTATAATCATATTATTATCATTATCATTATTATTATCATATTATTATCATATTATTATCTTTATCATTATTATAATTATTATTAAAATCATTATTATTATTTTTATAATCATATTATTATCATTATTATTATCATTATCATTATTATTATCATATTATTATCATATTATTATCTTTATCATTATTATTATCATTATTATACTATCATTATTATTATCATTATAATATTATTATTATGATCATTATAATTATTATTATAATCATTATTATTATTTGTATTATCATATTATTATCATTATTATTATCATAATCATTATTATTATCATATTATTATCATATTATTATCATTATTATTATCATTATTATATTATCATTATTATTATCATTTTAATATTATTATTATCATCATTATTATTATTTTTATTTTTATTATTATTATTTCTTGAGTCACCAAACTTGAAGATCAACCTTGTGATCAAAAATAAATGATTATTATAAAAGTTTGTGTTTGTGTTTGTGTTTGTGTTTGTGTGACTAACAGAGAGTGTTTCGAAAAGAACACATTTCAGATAATGACGAGAAAACAACTGACATAAACATTTAGATCTTTGTCTGCAGCTCACTAACAAATCTTCACGGACCAGAACCAGTCGCTGGATCAGAACCAGTCGCTGGATCAGAACCAGTCGCTGGATCAGAACCAGTCGCTGGATCAGAACCAGTCGCTGGATCAGAACCAGTCGCTGGATCAGGCTTGACTTACTTGAATTATTGACTTTATTTACTCAATAAAATGAAACTAAAGTTTGAGGAAAAAATTTCAAAAGTGAAAACTGTTATAAATGAAAGGTTAGCATGTGGTTAACTAGTGTCTCCATCAGTGGCTAACTAGTTAACTAGTGTCTCCATCAGTGGTTAACTAGTGTCTCCATCAGTGGTTAACTAGTGTCTCCATCAGTGGTTAACTAGTGTCTCCATCAGTGGCTAACTAGTTAACTAGTGTCTCCATCAGTGGTTAACTAGTGTCTCCATCAGTGGTTAACTAGTGTCTCCATCAGTGGTTAACTAGTTAACTAGTGTCTCCATCAGTGGTTAACTAGTGTCTCCATCAGTGTTTAACTAGTGTCTCCATCAGTGGTTAACTAGTTAACTAGTGTCTCCATCAGTGGTTAACTAGTTAACTAGTGTCTCCATCAGTGGTTAACTAGTTAACTAGTGTCTCCATCAGTGGTTTAAGAAAGAACAGCCAACAGTGTCAGTGGAAATCCAAAGATAAATGCAAGTCTTGCAGTTTAACTCTCTCTCCGGGTCCACAGCCTGACAGCAGCTCCGCGGCGCTCGCAGCATGCCGGCGCATTAAAGCCCCCCCGACCCAATAGAGCAAATAAGAGGTTAACTAGAAGTGGCGGCGAGAGAGCGAGGGAAGTACAGTGGCTGACAAATGACAGAGAGCGGCAGTGGCAGCCTTTATTGTGCCGCTTCAAATCTAAAGTTAAAGATCTTTGAGAAACTAAATTTGGATGTCTTTAAAATAAAAGAGGCAACAAAGCAGCGGCGGGGGGTGATTGTCTGGCAGCCACAGGGGAGTCGCGGCGTAATTCTTCTGCTGTCGTTTGATGGCAGGAGAGCGAGGAGACGCGGAGAGAAAGAAAACATCAGCCGAGGGGGAAGAAGCCTCTGGAGGCTGCATCCATTTCCTGTGATCATACATAATATGCTTCAAAAGTTGTTTTTTCTTTTATTCTCTGCTCCATTCAACGGATCAATTGCACCCCCCCCCCCCCCCCCAACACACTCTGGCGCTCTGTGTTTACATCAGATGTGACTCTACGACAGGCTCTATCTGAGGCCGGCCGGCTCCGCTGTCACCTTGATTTATGGAGCGTCGTCCGGAACCGAAGCCGCGCTTCATTAATTAAGGACGAGAGACTTTGAAGTCGAGACTCTTCCTCGCGAAGGTTCTTCTCTTTCAACTGGTCCGGACCGGACCTCAGTCAGTACCGCGGCTGAAGCACGAGCAGCTTGTGCACCGGAGAGCGAGAGCTAAAGAGACTCGTCTCACTATGACATGGTAACGACCAGATGAATGTGACGATCGTTCTTCCTCCTTTCATCGGGTCCGAGTCCGGCCCGGCTGGAGCTCTTGACCTGAAGGAGGCGCCGCTGAGAACTCGTGACGGAACTTCTCGTCGTCTCTGAAGAGTCTTGACTGTTTTTATCGAACAGAAGAACCAGGTTCACTCGTGTTTGTCATTAACTTGATTCTAGATCAACATCCATTAAAACATCTTTACATGTTTTTACAGGAAGTTCATTTGACTCGAGTGTCTTTGATCTTCACCTTTAAAACAAAAACTCTCTTCAGCCAACATTTAAAAAACACTTTATAGACGAAAGATTTTAAGTCGTTTTTCATGCGGTGAAGTTTCAAAACACCTTCATCTTTAATCACCTTTTCTCTCTTTTTTCAACACAAATCTTGTTTTACGGCGAATCTGAACTTTAGTTACACAAATAAACTAAACACAGACTCGAGATGATTCACTTTGACTTGAGAAAACAATAAATAAATGATTTTTTTCTAATCCCATTATTTTGCTCTTTAACATGTTTTCTCAAGACGTGTGAAGACACGTGTGTGAGGAACATGTTGATCACATGGAGTCAGGTTTACATACGTCTAGGAGGTTATATATGATAAAGATCTAGATACACAGATAGAGATAGAGATATATAGAGATATAGATATAGATATAGATATATAGATTTAGATTTAGATATAGATCTAGATACACAGATAGAGATAGAGATATATAGAGATATAGATATAGATATAGATATATAGATTTAGATTTAGATATAGATCTAGATCTATATATATCTAGATCTAGATATAGATCTAGATATATATAATATATATATGTATATATAGATATATAGATATATATAGATATAGATATAGATATAGATATAGATTATAGATATAGATATAGATATAGATCTACAGATCTATAGATCTAGATCTATATCTAGATGTCTCAGGTGCTGGACTCTGGTCCTCCTGGAGGGTCAACATGAAGTCACTCACCTCTTTAGTCTTGCTGCTGGCATGTTGCTGCTGGAAGAGCTGCAGGTGAAGCTGCTCCTGCTTCTTGTAGAACTCCTTGAACTGCTGCTGCAACAACACAAACACATCCATGTAGACGGTGCAGCAGAACCGAGGAGGTCCAGGACCAGGACGTGAATGTTCTGAAAGTTCAGCGTACCTGTTGTAACATGAGGGCCTGCTGCTGCTGGAGGAGAACCTGGAGCTGCTGAGGGCTCAGGACCTGCTGCTGAAGAATTTGCTGCATCTGCTGTGGAGTTATCACCTGGGGTGTCATCATAGCCACTGACACTGGGACCTGCAGGTGAGAAGATGTTTAGAAGAAGGAGAGACGAGGGTTTCCTTTTAAAAAACACATGAACTGAAGTGCGACAAAAACACCATCGAGGACGTCGACAGAAAAACACGTTCCTGAACGAACGTGTCTCACCTGAGGACCAGGAGACCCTTCACTAAGACCAGCCTCATGAAGGTCTCGTTAGAGACGCCGTCAACATCTCCTGCGAGCAGATGCCGAGCCTGAGGAGCAGCTCGCGGCCTCCGTCTCAGAAGGTCCACGATTCCTGCGAGTGATTTGTTGTGACGCGGAGGAAGTTCCTGTCGTCACGCCGCTTTAATTGCTCGTCCGGACGCTTCCTCGCACGTTCTCCTGAGACGACTCAAGAACGAGCTTCTCCAACAAGGACGTGTTAACGACTATCTTTGAATCTTTCATGTTCAATGGCGTCCTAACGAAGACGCATTATTCATGTTTGTTACACAAATATCTGAGGTGACACGCGGAGAAGGTGAGGCGTGGACGGAGGTGTCGGTTCGACTCTCCGGTGTGTTTTAATACGCGCCTCACTGACTTATTTGCATAGCAGCTCCGCCGCCCAGCGCCTAATTTCATGGTCATTATCCGCTGCTGACTTTTCCTTTTTCTCCAGGCATCGCTAATTCTGATGGATTATTTTGTAGGTCAACGGAGCAGCGGCGGGTTTTTCTCGTGACGCGAGAGTGTCACACATGTATCAGCGAGTTGTTTCTAATTCTTCTCTTTTCTTTACACTCGTCTGACTCACAGCCGCTGCCTCTGAGCAAGAGGCTCTTACAGACCCGGCTTTTATTAGCCATTACCAGCGAGGTCATTAGCAGCGAGAAGGATCGTCTGCTTCTTAACCTATTGATCAGCGTAACTACCAGCATTTAATCCTCGCTGAAGGAGTGAGAATCTGAGAGGGAGGGCGAGGAAGGAGGGAGCACTTTAGCCGAGAAATATCGCCTCGGCCGCCGCATCGCAGCCCATTTAGCGCAGGACGCCGCTCGCCATTTAAGAGAATCCCCGACGGTCGGCGTGTAAAACATCATGAGGCGACGAGACGCATCAGAGGATCGAGGCTCTAACAAGATCAGCTGAGACACCGTACACCAGGAGAAGAACCAGGACATTCTGAGGATGCCAGGAATAGCTGACGTGTACGAATCTCCTGAAGGTGTGCTGCACGCCAGGTGCCTCCGATACATAAACATTTCAAGAACGTTCTCGCAGCTGCGGAGGCTGCAGGCGAACAGGCCTCCTGGCGACACGTCAACACGCGTCCAAACTGTGGCGACAAACATCCAAACTCAACAAGACCAGAGTCAATTATTGACAGCAGGGTGATGAGCGTGAAGACGCCGACGCCTCCCAGGGAAATACAAACATTAACCCGCTCATAAATATGTACGTGTACATTTATATATATATGGCCGAGCGAGGGCTCGATGAAGACGCTTCAGGTCAGAGGTCAACAGCCGGGGACAACGGAGGGGACCAGGACGCAGCAAAATGAAGGAGAATTTAAAGCGAAAAATGTGCTGAAGAAATGGAGGAGAATATGCAAATATAGATGTTTGCTCTATGACTCGTCTTGTTGTTGCATCAAACAGTGGAAGTGGAGGGAGAGAGGAAGCCCTGCAGGAATGACCACTGCGCCCCGAGACGTTTACTTTTGCCGAGACGCAGCCTTGACGCTTCTCTGCAGAGATACAGCCTCGACCACCACGAGAATAACTTGATAATAATACTTATAATGATAATGATAATAACTATAACAATGATAATAATAAAAATACATATGATAATCATTTTAACAAGAATAATAATAATTAATAATATAGATAATAATAACAATAATAATAACAACAATAGTATTAATAAATAATATGGATAACAATAACAATAATAATAAAAACAACAATAATATCAACAATAATAATAAATAATATGGATAATAATAACAATAATAATAACAACAATAATAATGATAATAATAATAATAACAATAATTATAATAACAATAATTATAATAACAATATTAATAATAATGACAATAACAGCAACAATAATAACAATAATGATAACAAATTAAGTCCATCCAACTGTTCATTTTTCAATTTTCAATTTTCCGCTCTGAGATCAAATGCTTCAAAGTTTGGCCGTTTCTTTTTCATGCACCAACCCATATTAGTCAGAGGTGCAAAGGTCGGGGGTCAAGGGGTGAGAGGTGCTGCTGCAGCAACTGTTAAAACAAAAGGCCTAAATTGCATTTTTATTAGCCGGTGGACTCAAACAAACAGGTTATTTCTTCCTCTTCCTCCGAGAGGCAAGTTTCAAGTTTAAACAAACAAGCCGAGAGTAAAGTGTGAGCTCTTGTCACAGAAATAACAAGCCAGCAGCGCCAGAACTCTGGTTCCCACCAGTGCAGGTGACGGACGATCACGCCGTCGACCTCTTGACTGAACACACACACACACACACACACACACACACACACACACACACACATGCATGGAAGTCACGACTGGAATCAAAAACTGCTGCTGATCTGTCGGTCCAGCGACGCACGGAAATGATTCGAGTCGCTTGAGATTTAATTAAGATCTCGGCGTCGAACAAAAGTGTCGTGAAAAGACGACGTCGACCGCGTCCGTGTGAAGACTCGACTCTAATCCTTGTTTCCATGACGGCGGGCGAGAGGGAAACGTTTCATGACACATGATATTTATCGAATGTCAAAATGTCTTCACTGTTATTTTCAAGCAGATTTAAAACATTTTGTCAACAAGTTGTTTTTTTTCCTTCAAATCTGGAGAACATATGGCGTCACGAGTGTGGAGTTAATCTGCGTCAGAACTTTCAGCAGCAGCTGCTCCGTCGCTCCATCACACGTCTCAGAGTCTCATCTCCTGAGGACCATCCGTGGAACCAGAGGCTTCTGCCCCCACGTTTACCCCTCTCTCTCTCCCTCCCTCCCTCGCTCGCTCGCTCATATCTGGTTGCCTATGTCATGGTGTGGAAGTGACAGGTGCTCGCGGCCCCCGCGCCCGACGGGGCCGCTGCACAAACAGCGCCGGCCCGGACGAGCTAATGCGCTGCTAATGAACAATAAATCAACTTTGATTACAAAGTGTCAGAGCGATGACTGGAGCTCCAGCAGAACTGATCCGAGAGCAGCTGCTGAACATCATCTGTTGCTCTGACGCGGCGACACACATCCATACGACTCTGAACCCACAAACTTCTGCCACGACCAGCGTGACGCGTGAGTGACATGAGAGTGACATGAGAGTGACAGCGGCGTCTGACGCTCAGCAGAGCCGGATCAGTGAGACTCTGGCCCCGAGTGACAAAAGTCAGACCAACTCATTAGCAGCAAAAGAACAAACATCGGCGAGAAAAAACCAGGAACAAACAACAAACACACGCTTTAAAGAAGAGTTTCAAGGCTTCGCTGAACAAACAAAGCTGTTTCTTTTAGGAGAAAAAGTGAAACTCAGAGAAACTTGTGTCTTTCTGTCTTTTTCCTGAACCTGGAGCTCAGAGAACAGATCCTGCTCGACTGGTCCGACTGTCATGAAGGTAAACAAGAGTCAAAACTCAAAACCTTCCCTCGCGATCCGACGCTGAAGCCGAGGCGAGTCTCTCCCGCGAACACAAGTGACACTTTTGATTGACAGACAAAGCAGCAACAACAACAACAACAACAACAACAACAACAACTACACACGAGGTGAAGATACAGACCAGCAGCTGCGTCTCCGTCGGATGAAATGTTGAAGAAAATCACAGAAATCAATGGTATTGACAAACCTGACAAACTCCATTGAGCTGGCAGCGTCAACAGAGCGCCGGCCACGCGGTGAAGAGTGAAGCCGAGCGAGGAGCGAGGGAGCGAGAGAGAGAGAGAGAGAGAGAGGGAGGGCGAGCGAGAGGGAGGGCAGGACAGACGGAGAACAAACGCTGTTGTGCTGTCGACTCCAGCCTTCCTCGGGATACAGACGGATCGCAGGCGCGAGGTCGCTCCCTTGCTGACAAGATACAAAACCATCCAATCAACCACACCCGCCTCCACCAATCAGGAGCCGCCTCCCAAACATAATCAATTCAAACGGAGCCGCACAATAGAGCTGCAGGTGAACGAGGGCCTGGAGGAGGAAATAAAAGTCACAGTTGACGGCTGTTGACCCTTTGACCCCCGGCCGGGCTCCGGGAACAATGAGAGAAACGAGGCCTTTAATAAACAAGAGAAGAGGAAGAAAGAAGGAAAAGTTATTGTTTGACGTGTTTACAGCGACACAGACGAACAGAAGAAACACTTTGTTCTTCTTTATTTAAACAAATCATTGTTTAAGATGTTTTTGCTCCAAGAAAAGTGGCAGAAAATCCTCTTTTATTTCCCTGGAGCTCGTGAACGACTGCAGGACGTTCATCCGACGAGATCATCTGTCATGATATCAACTCTCGAGCTCCAGTCCGCCACCTACTGGACGCTCCTGAGAATGACGCACAGACACACCTCAGTAATTATGGACGATCACTTCTCTAAACGATGACTTTGTTTTTAACAAGCGGAGGAACCTGCCTGACGAGGAGAAGGTGGCGAGACTCACACTCTTGCCAAGCAATTACTGCCTCAATAAACACCAGCGCTCGCCTCCAACAGCTCGTATCAGGAGCTATAAAGTCTTGGCGAGCGATGAAGGAATGTTTCCGCGAACATTCCTTCATCAAGAACACTAGAATAAACAACAAGTTACTGCTAATGACAGCACTGACACCAGCACTGACACCAGCACTGACACCAGCACTGACACCAACACTGACACCAGCACTAACACCAGCACTGACACCAGCACTGACACCAACACTGACACCAGCACTGACACCAACACTGACACCAGCACTGACACTATCACTGACTGCAGCACTGACTCCAGCACTGACACCAGCACTGACTCCAACACTGACACCAGCACTGACACTACCACTGACTCCAGCACTGACTCCAGCACTGACTGCAGCACTGACTCCAGCACTGACTCCAACAGTGACACCAGCACTGACACTATCACTGACTGCAGCACTGACTCCAGCACTGACTCCAGCACTGACTCCAACACTGACACCAGCACTGACACTACCACTGACTCCAGCACTGACTCCAGCACTGACACCAGCACTGACTCCTGCACTGACTCCAGCACTGACTGCAGCACTGACTCCAGCACTGACTCCAACAGTGACACCGGCACTGAGTCCAGCACTGACTCCAGCACTGACTCCAGCACTGACACCAGCACTGACACTACCACTGACTCCAGCACTGACTCCAACAGTGACACCAGCACTGACACCAGCACTGACTCCAGCACTGACACCATCACTGACACCAACACTGACACCA
>NC_141827.1:1045000-1055000 GCF_982586985.1 Callionymus lyra | reverse complement strand
GAACGCACACATTCTTGTTGAGTTAGATTTGACAAAAATATACTTCATGACACATAGAAGTAAAAAAAGTGTAAATATTCTGATGTTCAGCCTTCAATGTTCTCTTCACATAAATATAGTCGTTATATGTGTTTAATTGAACATCACGTCTGGAAAACACTTTCCTTAAAAACGAGCGTCATCTTGGACTGAAGCGTCATGTCGGCGCCGACGTCTCAACACGCTTCATAAATCAATCTTCGTCACTCGAGGATCTTCCTTCACGACCCCCCCGACCCCCCCGAACCCCCCCCACACGAGGGTCCGACAGTGTTGTTCCTAATTACCTATTTCTCGGCTGCTGATCCCGCGGCAGCATAATGAGTTACCTGGGGCTCCGATCCAATTTGAAGTGATGACAAGAAAGTGATCCATGAAAAAGTAATAAGTTAAATCCAATTCCAGCCTCTCTAATTAAAAGCACATGGAACTAATGAGTCAAAGCCCAACGTTTCACTGATAATGTTAATTAGCAGGGTGTGTGTTGGTCTGAGGAGGTAAGAACGACGTGATGATCTCACCAGTCAGTCAGAGGATCTTCACGTGTCGGACCAGAGTCACTGTCAGAGTCCAGTATCTTCACGTGTCGGACCAGAGTCACTGTCAGAGTCCAGTATCTTCACATGTCGGACCAGAGTCACTGTCAGAGTCCAGTATCTTCACGTGTCGGACCAGAGTCACTGTCAGAGTCCAGTATCTTCACGTGTCGGACCAGAGTCACTGTCAGAGTCCAGTATCTTCACGTGTCGGACCAGAGTCACTGTCAGAGTCCAGTATCTTCACATGTCAGACCAGAGTCACAGTCAGAGTCCAGTATCTTCACATGTCAGACCAGAGTCACTGTCAGAGTCCAGTATCTTCACATGTCGGACCAGAGTCACAGTCAGAGTCCAGTATCTTCACATGTCGGACCAGAGTCACTGTCAGAGTCCAGTATCTTCACATGTCGGACCAGAGTCACTGTCAGAGTCCAGTATCTTCACATGTCAGACCAGAGTCACAGTCAGAGTCCAGTATCTTCACATGTCAGACCAGAGTCACAGTCAGAGTCCAGTATCTTCACATGTCAGACCAGAGTCACAGTCAGAGTCCAGTATCTTCACGTGTCGGACCAGAGTCACTGTCAGAGTCCAGTATCTTCACATGTCAGACCAGAGTCACAGTCAGAGTCCAGTATCTTCACGTGTCGGACCAGAGTCACTGTCAGAGTCCAGTATCTTCACGTGTCGGACCAGAGTCACTGTCAGAGTCCAGTATCTTCACATGTCGGACCAGAGTCACTGTCAGAGTCCAGGATCTTCACATGTCGGACCAGAGTCACTGTCAGAGTCCAGTATCTTCACATGTCGGACCAGAGTCACTGTCAGAGTCCAGTATCTTCACATGTCAGACCAGAGTCACAGTCAGAGTCCAGTATCTTCACATGTCGGACCAGAGTCACAGTCAGAGTCCAGTATCTTCACGTGTCGGACCAGAGTCACTGTCAGAGTCCAGTATCTTCACGTGTCGGACCAGAGTCACTGTCAGAGTCCAGTATCTTCACATGTCGGACCAGAGTCACTGTCAGAGTCCAGTATCTTCACGTGTCGGACCAGAGTCACTGTCAGAGTCCAGTATCTTCACGTGTCGGACCAGAGTCACTGTCAGAGTCCAGTATCTTCACGTGTCGGACCAGAGTCACTGTCAGAGTCCAGTATCTTCACATGTCAGACCAGAGTCACAGTCAGAGTCCAGTATCTTCACATGTCAGACCAGAGTCACTGTCAGAGTCCAGTATCTTCACATGTCGGACCAGAGTCACAGTCAGAGTCCAGTATCTTCACATGTCGGACCAGAGTCACTGTCAGAGTCCAGTATCTTCACATGTCGGACCAGAGTCACTGTCAGAGTCCAGTATCTTCACATGTCAGACCAGAGTCACAGTCAGAGTCCAGTATCTTCACATGTCAGACCAGAGTCACAGTCAGAGTCCAGTATCTTCACATGTCAGACCAGAGTCACAGTCAGAGTCCAGTATCTTCACGTGTCGGACCAGAGTCACTGTCAGAGTCCAGTATCTTCACATGTCAGACCAGAGTCACAGTCAGAGTCCAGTATCTTCACGTGTCGGACCAGAGTCACTGTCAGAGTCCAGTATCTTCACGTGTCGGACCAGAGTCACTGTCAGAGTCCAGTATCTTCACATGTCGGACCAGAGTCACTGTCAGAGTCCAGGATCTTCACATGTCGGACCAGAGTCACTGTCAGAGTCCAGTATCTTCACATGTCGGACCAGAGTCACTGTCAGAGTCCAGTATCTTCACATGTCAGACCAGAGTCACAGTCAGAGTCCAGTATCTTCACATGTCGGACCAGAGTCACAGTCAGAGTCCAGTATCTTCACGTGTCGGACCAGAGTCACTGTCAGAGTCCAGTATCTTCACGTGTCAGACCAGAGTCACTGTCAGAGTCCAGTATCTTCACGTGTCGGACCAGAGTCACTGTCAGAGTCCAGTATCTTCACATGTCAGACCAGAGTCACTGTCAGAGTCCAGTATCTTCATATGTCGGACCAGAGTCACTGTCAGAGTCCAGTATCTTCACATGTCAGACCAGAGTCACAGTCAGAGTCCAGTATCTTCACGTGTCGGACCAGAGTCACTGTCAGAGTCCAGTATCTTCACATGTCAGACCAGAGTCACAGTCAGAGTCCAGTATCTTCACGTGTCGGACCAGAGTCACTGTCAGAGTCCAGTATCTTCACGTGTCGGACCAGAGTCACAGTCAGAGTCCAGTATCTTCACGTGTCGGACCAGAGTCACTGTCAGAGTCCAGGATCTTCACATGTCGGACCAGAGTCACTGTCAGAGTCCAGTATCTTCACATGTCAGACCAGAGTCACTGTCAGAGTCCAGTATCTTCACATGTCGGACCAGAGTCAGGGAGTCACGTGACCACAGACCAGGTCTAATGTCAGTGTCGGATCGTGATCAACGAAAGATGTTCCATAGATTTATTATCAAACAAAAGTATTTATGATAACAAGTCAAGTCACAACAAAATGTTTTTTACATCAATGAACGACATATTTATAATCTGGACGTCAAATGATGGATTTCAGTCTAATTTTAAAGGTTGAATTATATTCTTTAAAACCAGATTGTTTGAATATGACAAGAAACAAACAAGAAACAAACAAACAAGAAACAAACAAACAAGAAACAAACAAACAAGAAACAAACAAACAAGAAACAAACAAACAAGAAACAAACAAGAAACAAACAAACAAGAAACAAACAAACAAGAAACAAACAAGAAACAAACAAACAAACAAGAAACAAACAAGAAACAAACAAACAAGAAACAAACAAACAAGAAACAAACAAACAAGAAACAAACAAACAAGAAACAAACAACAAGCAAACAACAAACAAACAAACAAGACACAAACAACAAACAAACAAACAAGAAACAAACAACAAACAAACAAGACACAAACAAACAACAAACAAACAAACAACAAACAAACAAACAACAAACAAACAAGTCCACGTTGAGTCTTATTTAAATGCTTAAGATCATTAACAGTTAATCATTCAAACTAATTTAAAAACACTTACAAACTATAATATTTAACATCGATCACTTTCATGACCATGTTCTCGCAGAAGAATCCAAACTCTTTACTGACCACCACCTCGATGAAGGATTAGATTAGATTAGATTAGATTGACTTTAATAACGAGAATCTACACAGACATTCTTGCAGGAAGTGTTGCCGTGGCAACATCTAGATTTGTTTCTCTTTCCTGTTCGTCTCCTGGTTCACTTCCTGTCTCCGTTCTTCACTTCATCAAACAAATGCTAATATTGTTACGAGCAGCTTTTATTTCTTACTCTGTGATTAACTGAGTTATTGATGGATTATCAACATGTTCCTAAAGTATTTTTCCTTCACTTTCACTGGTCATTATGTTGTGTTTGTTCATGTCGTTCCTCAGAGAAGTTTCAGCTCGAATCGTGAGCTCGTGTCGAAACCTGCTTCGTAACAGCAGAGAAATGTTACAAGTGAGTCAGAGTGACGACAATTTACTACACAACACAAGAGTCTACTAACTGAGAGAGAGGAGGAGGGAGAGAGGAGGAGGGAGAGAGAGAGAGAGAGAGAGAGAGAGAGAGAGAGAGGGAGAGGGAGAGAGGGAGAGGGAGAGAGAGAGAGAGAGAGAGAGGGAGGGAGAGGGAGAGAGAGAGAGGGAGAGGGAGAGAGAGAGAGAGAGAGAGGGGGAGAGAGCGAGAGGAGGAGGGAGAGCGAGAGAGAGAGGAGGAGGGAGAGAGGGAGGGAAAGAATGAGAAGGAGAGAAAGAGAGAGAAAGGGAGAGAGAGAGAGAGAGAGAAGGAGCAAGAGAGGGAGAGAGAGAGAGAGTCAGAGAGAAAGGAGGAGAGGATAAGAGGAGGGGAGGAGGGCCCTCTCTCTCTCTCCCTCTCTCCAGTGGATGAGTGACAGCTCCACCAGGCTCTCTGTATACATTAATAAATTAGAATTTTAATTCCGTCTTTGTCCGTTGGTTCTGCTCACTGTTGTACCAACAACTGTCGCCTGCGTCGACCTTCTGCACAACAAACTGCTGCCAGGCCTGGAAAGTGTTCGGTTTGATCCTTTCATCGACTTGAATCCTGACAAATACACTCACAACCCAAAGGTCACGGCAGTCGTGCTTCATCCTCTGAAGACATCTGCACAACAAAGAGGCCTTTCCTCCGCTGACACCAGCCCTCGCCGCCACAATAGCTCATTAAAAAGGCCCCGATGGGAGAGTCGGGTATTAAATATTATATATATACACACATGCAGAAGTGGGTCTGTATTAATTACCAAATATGCCCCGAAGTCGTTTGCGATTTTCTCACCGACACAAACACGCTTGTTCAAACAGGCTCTCTCTGAGGAAGCTGATCTGAAGTGTGTATCAATATTGCATCAGATACACAATCATTTTCATAATAATCCCTGTTTTTAATTCATTATTTATTCTGCTTTGGAATATGTCGCACACTCACAACACTTGTGTCTTTTACTGCAAGACCTAAAGACCCCCTGCTGTGAGTTTTGTATTTTCACCTTTAAGTTGAACTACAGTGTGTGTGTGTGTGTTGTTGTGATGTGTGACTCTATTGTATCATCAGTGTGTGTGTTGTCGTGATGTGTGACTCTATTGTATCATCAGTGTGTGTGTTGTTGTGATGTGTGACTATATTGTATCATCAGTGTGTGTGTGTGTGTTGTTGTGATATGTGACTCTATTGTATCATCAGTGTGTGTGTGTTGTTGTGATGTGTGACTCTATTGTATCATCAGTGCATGTTTTGTTGTGATGTGTGACTATATTGTATCATCAGTGTGTGTGTTGTTGTGATGTGTGACTCTATTGTATCATCAGTGTGTGTGTTGTTGTGATGTGTGACTCTATTGTATCATCAGTGTGTGTGTTGTTGTGATGTGTGACTCTATTGTATCATCAGTGTGTGTTGTTGTTGTGATGTGTGACTCTATTGTATCATCAGTGTGTGTGTGTTGTTGTGATGTGTGACTCTATTGTATCATCAGTGTGTGTGTGTTGTTGTGATGTATGACTCTATTGTATCATCAGTGCATGTTTTGTTGTGATGTGTGACTATATTGTATCATCAGTGTGTGTGTTGTTGTGATGTGTGACTCTATTGTATCATCAGTGTGTGTGTTGTTGTGATGTGTGACTCTATTGTATCATCAGTGTGTGTGTTGTTGTGATGTGTGACTCTATTGTATCATCAGTGTGTGTTGTTGTTGTGATGTGTGACTCTATTGTATCATCAGTGTGTGTGTGTTGTTGTGATGTGTGACTCTATTGTATCATCAGTGTGTGTGTGTTGTTGTGATGTATGACTCTATTGTATCATCAGTGCATGTTTTGTTGTGATGTGTGACTATATTGTATCATCAGTGTGTGTGTTGTTGTGATGTGTGACTCTATTGTATCATCAGTGTGTGTGTTGTTGTGATGTGTGACTCTATTGTATCATCAGTGTGTGTGTTGTTGTGATGTGTGACTCTATTGTATCATCAGTGTGTGTTGTTGTTGTGATGTGTGACTCTATTGTATCATCAGTGTGTGTGTGTTGTTGTGATGTGTGACTCTATTGTATCATCAGTGTGTGTGTGTTGTTGTGATGTGTGACTCTATTGTATCATCAGTGTGTGTGTGTTGTTGTGATGTGTGACTCTATTGTATCATCAGTGTGTGTGTGTTGTTGTGATGTGTGACTCTATTGTATCATCAGTGTGTGTGTGTTGTTGTGATGTGTGACTCTATTGTATCATCAGTGTGTGTGTTGTTGTGATGTGTGACTCTATTGTATCATCAGTGTGTGTGTTGTTGTGATGTGTGACTCTATTGTATCATCAGTGTGTGTGTGTTGTTGTGATGTGTGACTCTATTGTATCATCAGTGTGTGTGTGTTGTCGTGATGTGTGACTCTATTGTGTCATCAGTGTGTGTGTGTTGTTGTGTAGACGGACATGTAGACGGACGGACGATCAGGTGAAGTCAGGATTGAACCATTAACCTCCCATCAGGCAAACACACCTGAGCCCAGGTAATGGTCCGGATCAGGAGCTTCTGACTGTAACGATTGCTTTTGCTTCTCAGCACAAACACCACAAAACCAACACGAAGCCAAATGAAGCCCAAATTGTATGAAACTCTTCTTGTGTTCGCGGTGTTTAGCAGACGTTCAACCTCTTAGCATTTATGCTAAACTCAACGCGAAACAGCCACGAGCAGATGAAGAGCAAACACTCGTTCCTGGAACGAACACGACGCTCGTCGAAAGTGTCAAAGAAGGTTCAGCAGTTACGAAGATGGTTGAAGCAGCACATGTATGTTGCTGTCACTCAGAGTCATCAAAAACACTTTGATCAGCGATGGTAACGAGAATCTGACGAGTCTTTCGAGACCATCACGTTCGTGAAGCCATGACGTCAAACACATGAAGATGAAGACGTAGGACAACATTGTACCTGCAGGCCTTGTTGCTCGTCGCCACTTTTGGGGGATTTACAGTCGGAGTCGAGCGCCTGTTGCTGAAGCTGCTGCTGGAGGAGGATCTGCCGAGCGACCTGAAGAGCCTGAAAGACACCGAAGATCTTCATGAACCTCAAGAGGAAACTGAGAAGGAAAGTCTCGAGAGAACAATTTAGAGACTCAAGAAGCATCAGCTGTTCTTGACCTTTGACCTGATAACATCAACATATTCTGCCACGACTTGGTAGACGTGCAGCGCGAGCGTCTGGACGCGACACGTTCTCCGTGGATGACGTCAACGTTTCAAAGACGCCGAGGATTCATCTCAAGAGAACAGACTCCAGCGACTCCACAAATATCTGCCGAACGAGCCCATCAGTGGAAAACAAAACACGCTTCAGTCACATGTTTATTGCTCCAGCGACTCCCTTTCCCTCTCGATAAATAATCAAACATGTCGTCCAGAGTCAACAGAGATGGAGCTCGAGGGGAAAAAACCCAGTGGTCTTGAAAACGCTCGGCGATACCAAGAAAAGCAAGCGATGTGTTCCCACAGCGAGCTGGCGAGACTCGCACCTCCAGCCCAACATCTGGGTAAATATCTGCCTTCATTCTTTCCGTGGTCCTCAGACCATCTCTGGCGCAATTAAACAAACACATGCAGCTCATCCTGAAGAAGAAGAGCTTCTCACTTGATGAGCGACGAGCAGGAGACACGAGGAACATCACGACGAGGAACATGAGAGTGAGGAGGAGACACGAGGAACATCACGACGAGGAACATGAGAGTGAGGAGGAGACACGAGGAACATCACGACGAGGAACATGAGAGCGAGGAGGAGACACGAGGAACATCACGACGAGGAACATGAGAGCGAGGAGGAGACACGAGGAACATCACGACGAGGAACATGAGAGCGAGCAGGAGACACGAGGAACATCACGACGTCCACGAGGAACATGAGAGCGAGGAGGAGACACGAGGAACATCACGACGAGGAACATGAGAGCGAGGAGGAGACACGAGGAACATCACGACGAGGAACATGAGAGCGAGCAGGAGACACGAGGAACATCACGACGAGGAACATGAGAGCGAGGAGGAGACACGAGGAACATCACGACGTCCACGAGGAACATGAGAGCGAGGAGGAGACACGAGGAACATCACAACGTCCACGAGGAACATGAGAGCGAGGAGGAGACACGAGGAACATCACGACGAGGAACATGAGAGCGAGCAGGAGACACGAGGAACATCACGACGAGGAACATGAGAGCGAGCAGGAGACACGAGGAACATCACGACGAGGAACATGAGAGCGAGCAGGAGACACGAGGAACATCACGACGAGGAACATGAGAGCGAGCAGGAGACACGAGGAACATCACGACGAGGAACATGAGAGCGAGGAGGAGACACGAGGAACATCACGACGAGGAACATGAGAGCGAGCAGGAGACACGAGGAACATCACGACGAGGAACATGAGAGCGAGCAGGAGACACGAGGAACATCACGACGAGGAACATGAGAGCGAGGAGGAGACACGAGGAACATGAGAGCGAGCAGGAGACACGAGGAACATCACGACGAGGAACATGAGAGCGAGCAGGAGACACGAGGAACATCACGACGAGGAACATGAGAGCGAGGAGGAGACACGAGGAACATGAGAGCGAGCAGGAGACACGAGGAACATCACGACGAGGAACATGAGAGCGAGCAGGAGACACGAGGAACATCACGACGAGGAACATAAGAGCGAGGAGGAGACACGAGGAACATCACGACGAGGAACATAAGAGCGAGGAGGAGACACGAGGAACATCACGACGAGGAACATGAGAGCGAGGAGGAGACAGGAGGAACATCACGACGAGGAACATGAGAGCGAGGAGGAGACACGAGGAACATGAGACCGAGCAGGAGACAGGAGGAACATCACGACGAGGAACATGAGAGCGAGGAGGAGACACGAGGAACATCACGACGAGGAACATGAGAGCGAGCAGGAGACACGAGGAACATCACGACGAGGAACATGAGAGCGAGGAGGAGACACGAGGAACATCACGACGAGGAACATGAGAGTGAGGAGGAGACACGAGGAACATCACGACGAGGAACATGAGAGCGAGGAGGAGACACGAGGAACATCACGACGAGGAACATGAGAGCGAGGAGGAGACACGAGGAACATCACGACGAGGAACATGAGAGCGAGCAGGAGACACGAGGAACATCACGACGTCCACGAGGAACATGAGAGCGAGGAGGAGACACGAGGAACATCACGACGAGGAACATGAGAGCGAGGAGGAGACACGAGGAACATCACGACGAGGAACATGAGAGCGAGCAGGAGACACGAGGAACATCACGACGAGGAACATGAGAGCGAGGAGGAGACACGAGGAACATCACGACGTCCACGAGGAACATGAGAGCGAGGAGGAGACACGAGGAACATCACAACGTCCACGAGGAACATGAGAGCGAGGAGGAGACACGAGGAACATCACGACGAGGAACATGAGAGCGAGCAGGAGACACGAGGAACATCACGACGAGGAACATGAGAGCGAGCAGGAGACACGAGGAACATCACGACGAGGAACATGAGAGCGAGCAGGAGACACGAGGAACATCACGACGAGGAACATGAGAGCGAGCAGGAGACACGAGGAACATCACGACGAGGAACATGAGAGCGAGGAGGAGACACGAGGAACATCACGACGAGGAACATGAGAGCGAGCAGGAGACACGAGGAACATCACGACGAGGAACATGAGAGCGAGCAGGAGACACGAGGAACATCACGACGAGGAACATGAGAGCGAGGAGGAGACACGAGGAACATGAGAGCGAGCAGGAGACACGAGGAACATCACGACGAGGAACATGAGAGCGAGCA
>NC_141827.1:1020000-1040000 GCF_982586985.1 Callionymus lyra | reverse complement strand
AGTATATAATTAATGGCGTTCCCAAAAAGCCTCTTCAAATGGAAAACAGGTCCTGATGCGCGAGGCCTGGTGCATTATGGGTCCTTGCAACAACACTCACCACCGCGTGTTTAGTTGTCCAAACTAATTCATGACGAATACATAAATAAATCAATGTTTTATACCCACTTCAAGTCCTGCCGCTGCACTTTCAGACCAATCTATTAATATTTATGACCGCTTTAAACACGACAAATGGTCGCGTTAAACAACAAAGTGATGCGAGTTTAAAAAACTAACTTTAACAATGACACGTTTTTCTAGCGTCTTTCACCGAAAACTAGTTCGTCTTCAAAGGAATCGTTCTTTAGATTTTCAGGTTTAATCACCAAAAATACCAGAATAAGACATTAAAGGTTGAAGGTTTGTTTTGATGCTTCAATTTAGAACAAAATGTTTGTAAAAAGAGAGATTAGATTCAGAGGCAGAAAACCTGCCGATGGTAACTATTTGTAAAGATCATGGATCACAGAGACAAACACAGCAGCAAGAAAGTTATATAGAAATAAATATAGATATAAAGCCTCTAGATCTGAATCATTTATGCGAAAAAAATGATCTTTCTGAATAAAACTGTTGGTGGAGTTTATGCAGAATAGAAATGATATTATTTTAGTGCAGCATCGAAATGATGAAAATAATACGTGAAAAATCCAACTTGATATGTTGATTAAATTAAACTAATAATGAAATATTGTTTTTGTCGACTATAATCTTGTGTTTCTTACCTGTGAGACACATGAATGAACATTAATATTATTATTATTAATGTTTATATTATTATAATTATTATTATTAATGTTAATATTATTATAATTATTATTATTACTAACACAGAGCTTCTGACGGTCAAATTAAACTTCTTTGACGTCACAGACTGACCATGAAATGTTCTTTAATTGATTATTTTCTAATTTTTCACTTTTTTTTAATGTAAAATGACATTAAAATGAGTATATTTATGTGGTTTTACTACATTTTGTCGACAGAACAAAACAGTGAAACATGTCAACTGTGGGACAAACACTCTTGAATGTTCTCACGTTTTCATCACAGTTTTATGAAGAAACAAAAAACCCAATGAAGGAAAGAAAGGTTGAATTAGTTGTTGAGCGTGAAGGTGAAGAAGAGGCAGAAGAGTGAACAGAGTGAGCTAGAAGAGAGCGAGGCTCGGGTCCGACAGCTTCCGTCCGCTGTGTTCTCAGCATTTGTTTGGATCCAGCCCTGCTTATCCAGCGGCTTCAGCGCAGATACAGGAGCCTCCGTTCACACAAGTACACAAGCTGCAGACAAAACACACAATCCCAGCAGCAGCGCACACACATGCAAATCATTGTCAGAGTTGCACTCGCAGCAGAGACTTCAGCAGAAACGCTCGACACAACAGGACGAGACAAACAAGCTGTTGTCGGATGATCTCCACTTCCTGATGATTCAATGCGGATCCGGAAGCGTTGGGAGCCTTTATTAAAGGACGAGTGTTTATGGCTCCGGCGTCGACTCATAAACAGCCTCGCGGAGAACGAGACGAGCCGTCGACTCAATATTGTTTCTCTCACGAGTCGCTCTTTCCGGCTCAATTAGCGCCTCTCGACTCCACAGGCCGGTGATGAAGTGGCAGTAAAACGCTTCACATTAAGACTCGTTGTGCATCTGCTGCTGCAGGTAATTAAAGAAGTCAATGACTCATAAGAACAGACGTATTAGCCGCGGAACCGAAGGCGACCGGGCCGGGCTCCTGGAAATATGTACCATTAAGATACTGCGTCTTCGTTCTGAGCTCATCAGCTCCGCCCGGATGGTGCGGGTCTAATTCAGTGGAAAGTCTTTCAGCCGTGAGTCGCTTAGAAGAGTCGCTTCTGTCGCTGAGAAAACAAGGAGGCGTTCGGTGATAGAAAGTCAACCATCATCCGTCAATCATCCTTCCATCCATCATCCATCATCTATCCATCATCCATCCATCAATCATCCATCTATCTTCCATCCATCCATCCATCCATCCATCCATCATCAATATATCATCCATCCATTATCCATCACCCATCCATCCATAAATAATCCATCCATCCATCCATCAATCCATCATCCATCAATCATCCATCCATCACCCATCAATCCGTCCATCCCTCCATCCACCCTCCATACATTCATCATCCATCCATTCATCAATCATCCATCCATCCATCCATCCATCATCCATTTTCCGTCTATCATCCATCCATCCATCATCCATCTATCGTACATTCATCATCCATCCATCAATCAATCATCCATCCATCCATCTATCATCCATTTTCTGTCTATCCATCCATCTATCGTCCATCTATCATCCATTCATCATCCGTTCCATCAATCATTCATATATCATTCTTCCATCCATCATCCATCTTCCGTCCATCTATCCATCATTCCATCCATCCATCCATCCATCCATCCATCATCCATCCATCCATTCATCCATCCATCCATCCATCCATTCATCCATCCATCCATCCATCCATCCATCCATCCATCCATCATCCATTCATCCATCCATCATCCATCCATCCCTGATTCCATGACGAGAGGCGTCGTCGTCGTCGACGGGAGCAGAAGACGCTGAACACCTTCAGGTTGAAGAAGTGAGCGCAGACGTGCTAACTGAGGATACTTTCAACTCTTGCATCTGGGCAGGAAGTGTTGCATCAGCGTGGAGTGCTGCGTGTTGTGCTTGGGAAAACGGGTTCTTCCAAAAGCCAGCGTGAGACCCTGAATAAGGTGAGGAGATTTTGATCACGCCAGAACGATATTGTTTGGAATGGGAAGATCTTTCTTCACTGGTCTCATGGACGAGACTCGACTTCTCTGAGACGCTCCAGGCCGGCAGGATATCGGACGCTGAAGCTAAATCTTTCAATTTATTTCTGGTGAATATAAATGAAAAGAGAAGAAACTCGGAGGTTGTTTCACACATACTTCATCAGGTCGGAACTTTTGAAGGATGTCGTGCACTTTTGTTTGACGCTACATAAGATTTAGTTGAACGTGTCACAGACGAGCGATAAACACGATTCTTCACGACAGTAAAGCGATCGTCCGGTGAGTCCGGCTGCAGAGAGTCTCTGGACTTCTGGAGGAACGAGGATCAGCCTCAGCGTAACGAGGATCAGTCTCAGCGTCACGAGGATCCGTCTCAGCGTAACGAGCTCAGCCTCAGGACGACACGCTCGTCACCACATTCGTCCGCGAATGTTCACTTTTTCCAAGGCTCGTTAAAAGCATCTTGTTGACTCATTAGGAAGAAAAATCCGGATTATATCCCACAGACATGACGCTCGTCGCTCGCACTGACCCGAGAGCAGTCACGTCGCCGGGAAACGTCCCAGCGTGCCGGGGCCAAGGTTCCTTTTTGGTGCTGAGGATTTTCTATAAATCACAAGCGGCCACAATTGGCCATGGATTGAGTTGCAGCAGCGACGGACGGCTCCCTGGGAATAACTCTCTCAGTAGAAGTGGTTCCAGAGGGTAATATAATCCTGCAGCAGCAGGAATGATGGCAGGGAAGAGAGGAGGAAGGGAAAATAAAATAAATAAGATTGCTTCAACTATAAGTGAGGCAATCTCTTGACAGGGTCTAGACACATCACCTGTCCGTCGCTCTCAGGTGAGCTGACGTATGGTGGGATTATTTCAGCCACGACTCCACACATCCTGGACCTGACCACGGCAGGAAACCGTCTTAAGGAATATGAAGCCGTTTTTAGAACTTGTTTGTTTCGCTTCAGCAGGTTTTTTATGATCAAGTCGACGTTCGACACATTTTAGGTCAAAGATATTTCGTCACTTGTTTTTCTCAAATTGTTTTTATTCACATGTGTTTTTTTCTTCCTAAAAAAGGTCCAAGTTTATGTTTCTTCATGAAGAAAAACAAAAGAATCCACTGAACCCTAGAAGTCAAACGTTTTTATTCTGTCGCTTCATGAGCTCAACAGTGAAAATAATGTTGGATTATTTGAAGCCTTTAGTTCCTTTATTTATGCTCATTTATTCAAGCAAATACAATAATGGATGACATTTGATGATAAAGATGTTTTAGGAACTTTATCTAGTAGTGTGTAAACAAATCAAATAAAGCTGCGAGTCATCAGTCAAAGACAAGATTATCAACATTTAAATGAATACGTGTAAAAGCAGAAAATGTCAACTTAAGGTGCAGATGTGTTTCATTTACTTGACGCTGATAAGAAACGCACAATAGTGTTTCTTTGGTGTGTGCGTGTGTGCGTGCGTGCGTGTGCGTGTGTGCGTGTGTGCGTGTGTGTGTGTGTGTGTGCGTGCGTGTGTGTGTGTGTCACTAAAACAACAGTGTTTGGACTATTTTCTCCAGCAGTTGCAGAGAAGCCAGAGAAGCCAGAGAAGCGTCCAGTGTTAGCATCTTTCAAACTACACAACTTCATTTACATGCAAAGTGCGACTGGAGAGAATGTTCCGCCTCGATCTGCCCGAGCACCTTCAGCTTTAGACCTGCAGCCTCAATAAAGCCGCGCAGAAGATGATCACACGTTAAATGAAGTCGGACTAAGCCTGAAGGATTTACACAAACACACCATGAAGATATGGAGGAAAAAGGCAAACACAGCTAATAAGTTGGATGGTGTTTGTAAATTGGTGGGTTTTATTCAGCGGCACACACACACACACACACACACAGACACACACACACACACACACACACACACACACACACACACACACACACACACACACACACACACACACACACACACACACACACAGACACACGCGCACACACACACACACACACACACACACACACACACACAGACACACGCGCACACACGCACACACGCACACACGCACACACACACACGACCGTGTTGACCAGGAGTGTGTGTTTGGAGGAAAAGAGTCAAAAACCAGTGGTTACAAGAATAATCTTATAGATTATTACAAACAAGTACATTTTCAACACCAGCATGAAACTGATTCTCTTCCAAACACGTAAACAAACTAAATCATTTACTGAGCAACACAACACTCGACTTTTCCTTTTTTTCAGGACACTCCACACATGATCAAGTTTATATCAAACCTGGCACCCAAAGACCAATATGTTTGGATTCTGAGTCCATTTCCTAAATGAATCAAAGCTCGACACGGAGAAGAACGAATCAGCTTCTTCAACATGTTGACTCTTGTCTTCTGACGAACCTTCTTTGAGAATCTGAAGCCAGAAGTCACTGCAACGATCCATAAAATAACTAATTAATAAGAATTCACGATATTCTTCCAAGCATTAGAAAAGTCTATTTGAATGTCTTCAAATTCAGCACTAGTTTACAAAACAAGAGAAAGGCTCTTGATTATATTCCAGGAAACCTAAGAAGTCATTATGGAAATGAAAGTAAACGCCGTCTCTGACCAGCTGCTGTGAAGCACTTTCATGCGTTTGAGTCACGAAAACAATAACACAAGAGCATTCTTTAAAAACAAGTCAAAGTGCTGCAGATGAACTCGTTGCTAAGTTTTCTAAAGACGTTCGATGTGTGATCGTTCGCTGAGACGTTACATCTACAGACCAACCAGTGAAGAGAGATTTTAAAAACACAAAACGAGGCAATAAAGTGATACAACGTGTCCAGATGTTGAGTCTTCCTTCATGACTGAACACACACTTCGTACCGTCAATCATCGACACCCCTTTTCTCCGAGCCCGGGCGAGCGAGGCCCGGCGTAGATGCAGGCGGCAGAAGTCGCCCAAACAACAAGCGCTGCAGGAACCAAGGGCATGTGGGCGATAGAGCCGTGGAAGGAGGGCGGGGGGGATGACAGACTGCTGTTCACCTCCATTAGCTGCTATGAGAGAGGGAGCATCTAGCAGCACACGACCTGTGAAGAATCTTAGATCTCACTCTATCTTGGAATGGGGATTGCTGCATTAATTCTGCCAAACTGTAATCTCTGGAGCAAATCAAATTACTCTCATTAAGCACAAGAAGAAAACTGCCTCTGTAATAAGTATGTATAAAAAAACTATTTATTACCAATAATCACCTCTTTATTATGCGCCAGCTTACAACGGCTTTTATTTTTGCTGATTAAGTTTAAAACCCAGGAAACAAGGACGAGCACATCCTCGCAAAAAAACCTCGCACTTGACATTCCCACACACACACACACACACACACACACACACACACACACACACACACACACACACACACACACACACACACACACACACACACACACACACACACACACACTAATACACAGCTCATGGAGTTTATGAGAGCAGTTGATACAGTGATTAAAGGGGAAGGTGGAGGATACGGAGCTGCAGGGCCTTGGAGAGGACGTGCCTCACCTAGTCATAAAAACACACCTCAGTCTTGCAGCCAGAGCTGGGATCGCGCTCGCCGGGTTCACCTGGAGGTGAATGACTGAAGAATTTCAATGCAAAACATGTCATCAGACGCTCGCGCGAGTCCTGTTGGACTGTAACTTGGCAAACACTTGCTGACCGACACATATTTGCAGCCGCTTGTGAGGTCGACTTCCTGACCCGCTCTCTCCCCGGGGAAAAGAAACGCACAATTTCGCCCTGGTTCACACACACACACACACACACACGCACACACGCACACGCACACACGCACACGCACACACACGCACACAGTTTAGTACAGAAGAACGGTTGTTGTTGTTGTTGTTGTTGTTGAGCGGAACTTTATGAAAGTTTCATGAGGTTATTTTAGTCTTTGTCTTACGACTCTTAGAATCCATTTTCTCTCTTTTCTTTTTAGAAAAAAAAACCTTTAACTGACAGATAAATTAAAGATTAACATTTTTGAATGAAGGCATGAGCTCGCCTTACACAACCAGTCAAAGCAGAAGAACAGGTCAAACTGTGGGTTTTTTTGGTTTGTTTCTTTGATAACGTGGCCGAGAGCGTCTCCACGAGCGACACATCTTTGTTCGCGCCGCCAGAAGAAAAAACATCATACGTGTTCGTGACGGTTCATTAGTCGCATACTTTACATTTGAAACACCTTCATGAGGTTTTACCTGCAGGTCCTTTAGCATCACTTTTCCCTTTTCATCATCAGACAGAAACAGGAGGTAAAAAATATACCAAAAGCATCTTTAGCAGCAAAAAACATGCGAGTGAAAATACTTTCACTCAAGACGCAAACAACCGCAAACATTTGGTTCAAGTCCCATTACATAGAAACAAATAAACATTCATCGTAATGTTTTTCTTGCATGGCTCTGCCTCAGAGAAGGAAACAAAGGACATGATTGCACTTTAATGGTTAATTATGTGTTATATAAAACGTTAAAGTTCCTTCTGGCTCAGCTTATTATTGTTATAACTGCAGATTCAAGCGTCACCTGTGAATCCAGCCGTTTGTTTACTTTAACACACTTGTTTATTTTTATACATTCCTGCAGATTATCCTTGAAATAAGCCTCTGGACATCCCAGAATAAAAGCACAAACCATGGGAACAAGATGAAACGATTCAGAGGAAAATCATTTATAAGTTGGTGTCGTTTAATAGTTCAGCATAATTACCTGTTTTTTCTCCTCATTTACTTCTTTATTCTTCTGGGACGCTAATGTTGGCACGAGCCGAGGAAACACACTTTTTTTTTAGATTATTCAAATCCAACATGGACTCCTGAGAGAAAACCTTTTGTACGACCGGAGCGAAGCTAATGTGCAGAGAAAACAAACTCCCCTCGAGCCAGACGGGAGGCGGGGGAGATCTATTAGAGTTCACTGATATTAATTGTCATCTTGGATTGTGTAAGTGAGCGTGAATAAACAAGAGGAAAGGAGGAGTTCATCTGCTGCTCGCACCGAACCTAGTTAGCTGGGACTGTTTGGCAGCAGGACAGGTTACAGCAGCACAGTCTCCCCGCGGCTACAAATCACTGCCGGTATTTCTTTGACTGTCGAGAGAAAAGATCCTGTCGACGGTGATTCATGTGAGCCTCAGATCCTCCTTCACTTCAACGCGGCGGTTTAATTGCTCTGAAGACGAGAAGCGATCTTTAAATAGACAAACGTGCGTTAAACACTGATTCGTCTGGCAACAGAGGATCGCGTTAGCACTTCGTAAACATTCACCCGTAAAGGTAATTATGTTGATTGCGAGAATCTTGTGGGCTTTTCTTTCCTCCACATCTGGATCCAATACACGAGGCGCACGAATGAAGAGAGTAACTGTATCTCTCTGGTCCACTTTCTGGCTTTTATCGTCTCGTCAGCAGAAGTGCAGGAGCTGTGGTTCCCCACAATGCACCTGCGAGAGAAGCTTCTCCAGGTCCACAGGAGGAGGTCAGGCTTGTCGGGACATGTGGACGGAGCCTTCAGGTGGAACTTTTCACGTCAAACTTCCAGCACAAACAAATGCAGATACTTTCGACTTTAGTGTCATTTTAAAAACATTTTCCACGGATTAGTGGCAGATTTTTATGCTTTAGATCAGGTTGTTGAGACTATTTTCAGCTACTTTTAGATGATGTTCCTGCGACATAAACACATGTTTGTAGGAATATATTGAGATTTCTTTACATTCATAATGTATGTTTTTGTAACTTGAACATTTCCAGGTCCATTGAATTCATTAGCAGCTGGTTGGAAACAAATCTTCAGGATATTGTTGTGATGAACGTGAACTGTGTGTTTTCTCAGCCTCGCTCCTCAAACAAGCCTGTTGGTACTCGACGAACACGAGTGCCTCCAAACTCAGGAGGAGCTTCCACTTGAAAACTATTGATTTGCTCTCAGGAGCGACTTCTCTAAACACTCCTCAAGTCGTCGCTCACGCCAGTCCTTGAGAATCCCAGCTTTGACTCGTCGACCGCAGCTGAAGAAAACTCTCAATAGTTTCTCATGTTGGTCTTCGTCCAACAAATCTATACGTTGACGGCGACAACACAAGTGTATCGAAGTGACACGACTGCACGAGAGTCGCACAATTACACAGTCTATATAAAAGATCTATTTAAATACCAGTATAATGATAATTGTATCAGCCTCACAGCGAGAAGGTTGTTGGTTCTCTTCCAGGTCGGGGGGAAGAGCAGAGAAGAGAAGGTCTCAGGAGTGAACGAGACTGTGATAATTGATGAAGATGCTGCTTCTTACTCTCTCACCTCCAAAATCCCTCCGGCCCAGTTTTCAATCTAACACCGGACACATGATGTCACGACGAGTCTCTTCGGCATGTTTCCATTTGAATCCTTTCTTCTGGTGAATTCAAACTTCTGTGAAGCTGATGTGAAGCTGGTGTAGACCAGACCAGGGTCACAAAGCGCTTAAACAATCAAAACAATATTCAATAAAGTATATACTTTAAAGATCAAGATAAAACTGAGAACAACACAGGAGTTCCAGAAAATCAAGGAAAAGCCTGAACAAATAAAATGTTTTAAGATGTTTCTTGAAGGAGTCAGTAGATCATCAAACACAGATGTTTCTTGAAGGAGTCAGTAGATCATCAAACACAGATGTTTCTTGAAGGAGTCAGTAGATCATCAAACACAGATGTTTCTTGAAGGAGTCAGTAGATCATCAAACACAGATGTTTCTTGAAGGAGTCAGTAGATCATCAAACACAGATGTTTCTTGAAGGAGTCAGTAGATCATCAAACACAGATGTTTCTTGAAGGAGTCAGTAGATCATCAAACACAGATGTTTCTTGAAGGAGTCAGTAGATCATCAAACACACATGTTTCTTGAAGGAGTCAGTAGATCATCAAACACAGATGTTTCTTGAAGGAGTCAGTAGATCATCAAACACAGAGATGGTTCCAAAGCTTAGGAGCAACAGTCTGGAAGGATTTCTCTCCTCTGGTCCTGAAGTTCAGGAACCATCAGTAGATTCTGATCCACAGACCTCAGAGCCCGAGCTGGGGTGTAAGTCTGGATCAGATCATGAAGGTCTGACCATGAATAGATCTGAAAGTAAGAACCAGAATTTTAAAATGATCCTGAAAGAAACTAGTGAAGAGTTTGAAGGAGAAATGTGAGTTCTTCTACTAGAGCGGCTCTAGAGCGTCCAGATCATGTTGTGACAATATTTTCAAGTTTAGAGATTTTTCTCAGAAGCTGGTGTGAAGATGGTGTGTAAATGATGAACCATTTCCTGCGTCTCCTCTCACACAAGTCAGCATCTTCACTTGTGGAGATAAGAACTCGTTTATTGTCGTCACTGAGCGACACTTCCATCGAGATAAATGAGGCTCTACCTCCATCCATCCCGGTGATGTTTCACAGTAATGTTCGCAGATCACTCTGGAAACTCTGCTTCATTCTGACGGTCGCTGGTGCACGAGAGGATACACGTCAGTGACCCTGGTACTGATGGCATTTCTCCTGGTGTGTGTTCTGTGACAGCGAGCATCTCTCACATCATGATTCCCATGAGCCTCGGCGCTCAGACGCCTGAACACTGGTCCAGAAGGAGGAGATGTTGACGGTGAGAAAAGAAAATGAAGGTGGTGTTCTGGATTACCATCTGGATCCTTCAACATTTAGAAGAATCGGTCACTCTGTGTGTGAGTGTGAGAGAGAGTTTTACTTTCTTATACTGAGCATGTCGTTCAAGTTTCTTCCACCTGTGATCCAGACATCAATCATTATATTTGATGGTTTTCAGAGTCAATTTAGATTTAGATTAAGAAACTATTTCTAATGTAAAATAATCATATTATTGGATAAAATTGATGCTTTGTGAGCCTGGACTGGAAACATCTTTACTAATATAAATGACTCACTTACCAAAGCAGTCGTTAATATAATAATAATATATATAATAATAATAAAAACGTGAAATGTACAGTTACACTTATATTACACAACACGAAGAACAACATCCTTGAGTTAAGTAAAGTCTTGTGACCTTTTCATGGAGTTTATTATTAATAAAATATATTTTTATTCAAGAGACGATTTAATGTTAATTATCAAAGGTTAAATTAAAATATAATTAATCCTTAGTCCATCGTCTAAACCGAGAGAGTCGAGCTGACATTTGTTATCAATTTATTTTTCAAAGGCGACATTACATGCGATTAAATGCTACGAAGAAATTAGCATTTAGCAACGAGCTAAAATAAAGGGTGTTGAGTTTACAGATAGAAGCTTCATAATTAGAAGCATTTGAGTGAAAACATTTGCTGCTTCTAAACCTGCTTCTCTTGCCTTTAGATATTTTACATTATTTAACAGAAAATACCATTTTTCTGACTTGAAGTTTCTTCTTTCTGTGAATCTTTAATAGGAGCCTGTGGCCAAATGTGGGCACAATTATTAGATATCCAGAGAGAGAAATTGAAAAATTAATCAGATTCAATTCTGTAGCGAAGGATCCGTGATCGTCGTCACAGTGAGTGTCGTGTCTGGACCACGACGTTCGTTTACTGACGACAACCATCAACGTCCAGCCGACCAGAGCGTGTATCGTCGCGTCAGCGTCTACCAAATAAAGTTTTTCTTCTGTACCTTGGAGAACCAGTGGATTGCAGCAGGATGAGGCTGGTGTTAATATTTCATCCTCACACAGAACGACTTTCTCTCTAAACAACTCTTTCACATCTGCAGCACGGCTGCCTTTTGTCCACTCAACGTCTCCTAAGGCATGTCATCCAGCTCTAATCAAGCAGAAAATGGTCATAAATATTTCTTTCTGCTAGATTTCACATTCGCATTTCACGCAGCGACATGATACCTCGTCCCCCCGCTCGCCTCCGGGGGGCCCTGATGCAAAACACTTTCTTAGAGTCAAGGCTCATGTTCCCTCAGTCAAATGCAGAACATACTCCTGTTTGCAGGGAGGAGAGGAGGAGGGAGGAGAGGAGGGAGGAGAGGAGGAGAGGAGGATAGAGGGAGGAGAGGAGGGAGGAGAGGAGAGGAGGGAGGAGAGGAGGGAGGAGAGGAGAGGAGGGAGGAGAGGAGGGAGGAGAGGAGGAGAGGAGGAGAAGGAGGAGGAAGAGAGGAGGAGAGGAGAAGAGAGGAGGGAGGAGAGGAGGATAGAGGGAGGAGTGGAGGAGAGGATGGAGGAGAGGATAGAGGGAGGAGAGGAGGGAGGAGAGGAGGATAGAGGGAGGAGAGGAGGAGTGGTGGGAGGAGAGGAGAGGAGGATAAGGGGAGGAGAGGAGGATAGGAGGGAGGAGAGGAGAGGAGGAGAGGAGGATAGAGGGAAGAGAGGAGGAGGAGAGGAGGAGGGAGGACATCAAGTCTTATTTTCTCTGCCATTTCCCGCCTCGTTCCTCCACGACATGATGTCAAGATTGTAAACAAGCAAACAACAACAACAACAACAACAGCAGCTCGTTGAGGGAGCGACTCGGTCCTAAAGATCCCGCGTCTGTGTTTATTGTTCCTTTTAAATAATAAATATATTGGGTCCAGACAGCAGCGAGGCGTCGTAGTATTTATGGCTCGTGTCGTTCACAGGAGGGCGATCGCAGTTATTTACGACGATGGCGTCTCATCACGAACATCATTCTCTAAATGGTCACATTCGCCCGTCGACTCATTTTTCTCTCGCGTCTCAATGTGTAAAGTTGCTATAAATCACTGCTAGGTTGTGTCGGCGGGAAATACATGTCAAACAATCAAACGTACTCGGGACGTCTCTCTGGACCTTCTCACCTGAGAGTGAACGACTGTCACTTAATGTCACCTTTACATCAAGACCCAGAGAAAAACAAGTTTAATGGTCTGTTGTTTCCTCTGTGACACAAATATTGTTGAACTTGTCTCTTTATTTTATCAAACTAGCAGGTGAAGCTCATTCAGGGCCGTGTCCTGAGCCCCCTCCTGTTCACCCTGCTTCATGAGCTTCTTCTTAAAGACCCGAGTCTTTCCTGGTTCACCTGGAAAACTTTAGCGAGATCATCAAATCGTAATTTGAAAAGTGTGTTAGCTCGAGAGTCAAGAGACAGAATTCAAGCTTGGGTCGCCATGACGGTTGCTTAGCAACACTCAAGAGTTAGCAAAACAATATGTAGCAACGATGACGAACAACATGTGTTTAATCTTCGTACGAAGAGTGATTTGGTTCTTTGTTGTCAAAATTGAGTGAAGTGAATGTAAATCCTTGTTGTTAATGTAAGGATTATATGTATACACTGTATATATATATATGTTGAGGTCTCCATCTGGATCCTAAAATCCTTTGAAGAATTTGTCACTTCATGGTCGTGAGAAAGTATTGCAGTCCCTCACGTTCCTTCTACACTTTCGTGAACGCTACTGCCACCTGCAGGCCCAACCTGGAGGCTATAAACAACATTTCAAATGCTTAAAAAGGCGTCAAAATAAAGTAAGGCAACAACATAAGGTTTGACTATTTAACATTTTCTAATGTGTTTATTTCATTTTTCTCATTGAATCCACTGAAGTTATTCGTCCGTTTTCTTCGTCTTTGTTGCACATGTTTGTTAGAAATGTAGTAAAACTATAATATATATATATATATATAATATTTGACGGACGTAAACCAATCATTACTTTGGCTCATTATAGAGTTTTAAGGATTTTAACTTCTGATCCAGAAACATTTATTCTCAACTCTCGTCCCAAAGAACAGTGTTTCCTCCTGAACCAGCAACACTTGCTGGTCTCATCAGACCTGGAGCTACGGAGCGTTGCTAATGTAACGTAGCATGTGCAGCTAACACGACCCACGTCTGTTTCACACATTGTGTCAAGAGATGATGAATTAGATATAAAGACTCAGAGCCGCTACAGGACTTTCACATTAGTGCGGCTGTGTGGCTGATTTCATCGATGTGTACTTGTGTGTACCTGTGTGTACTTGTGTGTACCTGTGTGTACTTGTGTGTACTTGTACACAAGCGTGTCGTTGTCTGCCAGAGCACGCTTAACACGCACACACACACACAAATATATATACACACACACACACAAAAATATATATACACACACACACACAAATATATACACCCACACAAAAATATATATACACGCACACACACAAATATATATACACACACACACAAATATATATTCACACACAGTGAGACACACACAAATATATATACACACACACGCACAAATATATATACACACACACACACAAATATATATACACACACACAAATATATATACACACACACACAAATATATATGCACACACAGTGAGACACACACAAATATATATACACACACACACGCACAAATATATATACACACACGCACAAATATATATACACACACACACAAATATATATACACACACAGTGTCATCTTGTTCTTCCTCTTTATGTTCTTCTTATTTTATTTTTTTTGTATTATTTTTTATTGTTTATGAAAAATTGCTGGCTATTGGTAAAAAACAATTTCCCAAAGGAGACCTCCTGAGGAATCAATAAAGTTTTACCTTACCTTACCTTACCTTACAAATATATATATATACACACACACAAATATATATACACACACACAAATATACAGTATATATACACACACACACAAATATATATATATATATACACACACACAAATATACAGTATATATACACACACACACAAATATATATATATATATACACATACTGTACATGTGCACACACACTCAGACACACTCAGACACACTCAGACACACACAAACACCAGAGTCACACACTGTTGTCTGCCACACACCGGAAACAAACAAGTGTTTTGAAGGATCATTTAACCCTTCAGACTCTGGATCCTCGGGGTGTGATCTGCATTAATTGGACACTGGGATCCTGGTGTTAACAAGCTCAGCCCATGAATATTAACGAGCCTGAAGTTTCCTGCAAGACTTGTGTTCGTTGTGTGAAGTTTTTAAGTCGCTCTCATTAAAAATGAAGCCATGTTTTCCCAGGAGTCGACAACACTTAATAAATTGGGTCAAAGAGGTTTTTTTCAGTGATGAACGTGAGACGCATTTAAGAAGTAAACATTCCTCAGTGTGACCACGAACACACACTCTCATGATCACTTATTTACAACACTAAACACACAATTGTTCAGCAAAACTGCACAACTCTATGCTGTGTGTGTGTTTGTGTTCACGTGTGAGGGCAGAGTGTGTGTTTGTGTCTCCACCAGTGTTACTGTAAATAAAACATAGGAGACGTCTAGACTTTGTGTACTTCCTAATACCTGCTCGTCTCTACAGCAAAACATCTGCTCTTCAGTGATACTATATATATATACACACATTTATATACTATACTTACACACTAATATACACATCTTTGTTGAGGACTACAGATGGAAAGTAAAATTGTGCTTTATCTGGTGCAGCATCTTTATACTATACATTGTCCTCTTAAATAAACTGCACTGAACAAATATATATATATATACACAAAATATGTATATATATAAAAATATATACATATTTATAAATACATATATAAATATATTTATATATGTATATATATATATATATATGTGTATATATTTTTACATATATAAATATATTTATAAATGTAAAAATATATACATATTTATAAATACATATATAAATATATTTATATATATATATATATATATTTATGTACACATATATAAACATATATACACACACTCACATATATATATATATATATATATATATATATATATATACATAAATATACACATATATAAAGTACACACACAAACCCGCATAAATAATATTAACCCTGGTGTTGTCTCCGGGTCAAAGGTCAACGGCCTCCAGCACGGCATTTGTAACGTTTGTTTTCAGGTCTTCGGTTCACCTTGACCCTGAAATAATACAAGGGTTATCCCTTGTAATATAATATTATATAATAAATATATATATAATAAAAATACAATGTATTATTATTAATAATAATAATAATAATAAACCCTTCAAATCAAATCATTAGAAACTTTTTTATTTAGATTTATAGAGTTATTTGTCAAAGAAACAACTAAACATGTTTAAATTGCTAAAAGAGCAACTAAAGTGTGTTTTCTCCGTGAAACCATCCCTTCATGTTCACCTGCGTCTTCATGCGATCACACGTCAGCGCGGCAGCATTAGTGTGTAATAAAAGTGTCATGTGCGCGACTATAAAGACAGATGTTGCCAGTTGTGCGATAACATAATTAAACTGTTCTCCATAAAATTATTTAAAATGGCCGAGCACTATCGTTTTACCAATAAAGCAATTTAGTTGCATATGCAGTGTCATAACACTGATGCTATCCTCGGCTTTTCCAATAAGTGTGAGACGACACGAGAGAACCTGACGCTCGTCACGGCAACAGGTTTGAAGACGAACACGTTCTGTTCGCTACACAATGTTTCCCCAAATAATACTGACAGAAATCAACAGGGTTTCTGTTACAAGACATTGACTATTTATTTGATGACTGTGGATTTAAATTAAATAATAAACAGATAAAGGTCATTCATGAACACGTGTTGATTTTATTTATTTTGTTTTGTTGTGTAAAACTGGCTAAAACAGTTTTTTTACTTGTATTGAGTTTCTTCACGAAAGACGATCAATGCTGTTGATAACAATTATCTTTTCATGTTAATAATCATAAATAATGTAATAAATGTTAAACGACACTTTCCAGAAAAAATAAAAATTTAAAGATTAATTTTCAAAACTCAAAGACTTTAAACTCTGATCTCAACTATAAACTCTGATCTCGACTATAAACTCTGATCTCGACCATAAACTCTGATCTCGACTATAAACTCTGATCTCGACTTTAAACTCTGATCTCGACTTTAAACTCTGATCTCGACTTTAAACTCTGATCTCGACTATAAACTCTGATCTCGACTTTAAACTCTGATCTCAACTATAAACTCTGATCTCGACTTTAAACTCTGATCTCAACTATAAACTCTGATCTCGACTTTAAACTCTGATCTCGACTATAAACTCTGATCTGGACTTTAAACTCTGATCTCGACTTTAAACTCTGATCTCGACTTTAAACTCTGATCTCGACTATAAACTCTGATCTCGACTTTAAACTCTGATCTCGACTATAAACTCTGATCTCGACTTTAAACTCTGATCTCGACTTTAAACTCTGATCTCGACTTTAAACTCTGATCTCGACTTTAAACTCTGATCTCGACTTTAAACTCTGATCTCGACTATAAACTCTGATCTCGACTTTAAACTCTGATCTCAACTATAAACTCTGATCTCGACTTTAAACTCTGATCTCGACTATAAACTCTGATCTCGACTTTAAACTCTGATCTCGACTATAAACTCTGATCTGGACTTTAAACTCTGATCTCGACTTTAAACTCTGATCTCGACTTTAAACTCTGATCTCGACTATAAACTCTGATCTCGACTTTAAACTCTGATCTCGACTATAAACTCTGATCTCGACTTTAAACTCTGATCTCGACTATAAACTCTGATCTCGACTTTAAACTCTGATCTCGACTTTAAACCCTGATCTCGACTTTAAACTCTGATCTCGACTATAAACTCTGATCTCGACTTTAAACTCTGATCTCGACTTTAAACTCTGATCTCGACTTTAAACTCTGATCTCGACTTTAAACTCTGATCTCGACTATAAACTCTGATCTCGACTTTAAACTCTGATCTCGACTTTAAACTCTGATCTCGACTTTAAACTCTGATCTCGACTATAAACTCTGATCTCGACTTTAAACTCTGATCTGGACTTTAAACTCTGATCTGGACTTTAAACTCTGATCTCGACTATAAACTCTGATCTCGACTTTAAACTCTGATCTGGACTTTAAACTCTGATCTGGACTTTAAACTCTGATCTCGACTATAAACTCTGATCTCGACTTTAAACTCTGATCTGGACTTTAAACTCTGATCTCGACTTTAAACTCTGATCTCGACTATAAACTCTCGATCATTTTGCTGCCGTTTGAACGTCTGTGACGACAAACACTGACGAAGCTCGAGAACGAAGTCTTGCGTTTCCAGCTCCGGAGCCACGAGGGACGATGTCGCCTCAATAATGCAGAGACCTGAGCTCGGCTCCTTCTGCGCCGTGTGTAGCGTGTCGCTCTGAACACGCAACACCTGCCGCTCAACAACACAAACACACAAACTCTTTCGCTGCTTAACTTTCTCAAATGTAAGGAAACGAAAGTAACTATAAGATGAATAAACAACTGAGTCTCAGAAACTGTTGGATCTTAACTTCTTAATGTAAAATAAAATACATTAGAAAATATATATGTTATAATAAGAACATTTAAGACTTGAATCATCACCTTTTTTATCAACAAACAAATGAACAACGAAAAAATATCCTACACAATTGATGTTTTATGGTTAAACTGGTCATTATTCTACATATAAACGTGAAACTTTGAACTGGTCTGGAATCTTTGATCATCTTCTCTCCTGGAGACGCTGAGCTTATGTTCGACTTCACCGAACAAGATGAATCTCGCATCAGCGTCGAGACGATAAACAGACGACAATTATTTCATCTTTATTAACGAGCTCGTCCTTCATCGTTACGTTCGCCAACGTTAACGACTCCAGGTTTGTTGGACTCGCTCGAGAGGATCTTGTCGTCACGACACCAACGAGCCACAGAGTTTCTCTGGTGTTTGGAACTTCTTCACCTGGACTCTAGTGAAGAACATCTGGTCATGAATCTGCAGGTTTAAGTCTGAGACTCAAAGACTCTCTCGGTCCAGGACAGATGCCTCAGCTCGGCCGCAAGTGAACATCCTTAACCCACTGTTGTTACCCCGTTGTTACCCCGTTGTTACCCCGTTGTTACCCCGTTGTTACTCCGTTGTTACCCCGTTGTTACCCCGTTGTTACCGCGTTGTTACCGCGTTGTTACCGCGTTGTTACCGCGTTGTAACCCCGTTGTTACCCCGTTGTTACCCCGTTGTTACCCCGTTGTTACCGCGTTGTTACCGCGTTGTTACCGCGTTGTTACCCCGTTGTTACCCCGTTGTTACCGCGTTGTTACCGCGTTGTTACCCCGTTGTTACCCCGTTGTTACCCCGTTGTTACCCCGTTGTTACCGCGTTGTTACCGCGTTGTTACCCCGTTGTTACCCCGTTGTTACCCCGTTGTTACCCCGTTGTTACCCCGTTGTTACCCCGTTGTTACCGCGTTGTTACCGCGTTGTTACCCTGTTGTTACCCTGTTGTTACCCCGTTGTTACTCCGTTGTTACCGCGTTGTTACCCCGTTGTTACCCCGTTGTTACTCCGTTGTTACCGCGTTGTTACCCCGTTGTTACCCCGTTGTTACCCCGTTGTTACCCCGTTGTTACCGCGTTGTTACCCTGTTGTTACTCCGTTGTTACCCCGTTGATACCGCGTTGTTACTCCGTTGTTACCCTGTTGTTACCCTGTTGTTACTCCGTTGTTACCGCGTTGTTACCCTGTTGTTACTCCGTTGTTACCCTGTTGTTACTCCGTTGTTACCCCGTTGTTACCCCGTTGTTACTCCGTTGTTACTCCGTTGTTACCGCGTTGTTACTCCGTTGTTACTCCGTTGTTACCGCGTTGTTACCCCGTTGTTACCCCGTTGTTACCCCGTTGTTACCCCGTTGTTACCCCGTTGTTACCCCGTTGTTACCGCGTTGTTACCCCGTTGTTACTCCGTTGTTACTCCGTTGTTACCCCGTTGTTACCCCGTTGTTACCGCGTTGTTACCGCGTTGTTACCGCGTTGTTACCGCGTTGTTACTCCGTTGTTACCCCGTTGTTACCCCGTTGTTACCCCGTTGTTACCCCGTTGTTACCCCGTTGTTACCGCGTTGTTACCGCGTTGTTACCGCGTTGTTACCGCGTTGTTACCGCGTTGTTACTCCGTTGTTACCGCGTTGTTACCGCGTTGTTACCCCGTTGTTACCGCGTTGTTACTCCGTTGTTACCCCGTTGTTACCCCGTTGTTACCGCGTTGTTACCGCGTTGTTACCGCGTTGTTACC